>NC_135251.1:29797262-30106702 GCF_964204865.1 Styela clava
GAATATCTGGACGGACAAGGTCAAAACTAGGTATAGTATGTGTATCCAATCTGTCACAGGAGACAAAATCGCACAAAAAAACGAATCTCTAAGAACCCACAGAGATTTTAGAAATGAATAAACGTGAAAGCCTTATAGCGAAAAATATAGTAAAGTTTGCTGCGTCTTAGCAACTCAACATATCAGTAAAGCACTTTATACGTATATGTGAAGGAGTTGCTACAAAACAATCGATTCTAGTCGATTCCACGACGAATCGGATCTGTAATCGAATCCAACCTCGATTCCGCCATCCCTAGCCAAGACACCGTGTGGTAATCAATGCCATTCTTGTCAAACACCTAATCCAGGGCCAATCGCAAAGTAAAGCAACTTCGCTTTGTATATTCGATAAACAAGCGGCTGACACTGATACAAAATGACATAATTTCCGATTCGCGTACCAGCGGGTCATCTACTCATTCCGATGTATTGTGATCAAAATAGCTATAAAAACGGTACCTGCCCACTAGCGCAAATTTTTTTTCCAAATTTTAAATCCTATTCACTTGTGTGCGCATGTTTGACAGAAATTAAGCGACTCCGGAAATTCTTCACGCGACTCCATCCGGGGTCGTGAACCACTTGGTAACTCTCCCATATAATCTATGAGTTTACTAAAATATTAATATTATTTGCAATAACATGCACAACTAAATATTGTCAATATGACCTTTTATTCAAAAAGGTATGACTTTCCGAACTAATACCCATCTTAGAATGGATTTTTAAATACACAGGCCTGAGCAGAAAGGGTGAGATCCCTTCAATATAAAGCACCTTTATCTGCTAGTGGTGTAGATTCTAGTTCAGCAATGCACGCAAAATCAAGCATTACCTCTTCATGTTTTATAAACATATTTTTATTTGATATAAGAAATCTCGGGTTTGAATATAAAGAGTGAAATTATTTTGTTTGCACACATAATTCAGTATATCGCATCGCTGCTGTTATTGTTTACAACTTTCAATTTTAAACTTCCGAGCCTGAAATTTGTGTATATTTTGGACATGATATGAACAGACACTTTAGTTAGACGGAGTTCGAACCTAGGAAAACTGTATACCCCGTTTACAAATCTTCTTGGATTGATGTTTCAAAGTTCCAAAAAATACGCATTTTCGTGAGCAATTCAAATTTTGAATTGCATTGACTTTTACATGGGGTCCTAATTCCAGGGATGTCGAACCATTTTGATGAATGGGTCAAAATTTGTTTTGTATCATTGAAAAGAAGACTGTGGGTCATAGATGTTCAGTCGAATCCATCAATGAAAAACATACTGTTACATATTCCAGAAAATCGTACAATCCTTGGTTGTATCCATTGTGTATAGGTTGAGCTTGCCACATACAATACCTGTATCAAGACTATAGTAGTTCACATTTTGTTAGATCAAAACAAGGGTTGTTTTATTATCAATATTTATCATTCATAATTCAAAATTATTTGGACGAGTAAATTTGCGTTGAATGTTATTTTATTCCAACGAATCATGATGCGATTTTGAAGTCAAAAAACTAAATAGTTATCTTTCCCAAAAGTTGGGTATGGTCCTTTGAAATATGGAGGAGAATGTAAAATATATTATTAATGTGACTTCAAGGTCAAACCGAAAAAATCCATGCGCGCTTTTAATATGCGCGTTTCACAAACGCGTAGGTCATTTTAATATTTCTATAACTTCAATGGAGGTGTTCATCATCGATACCGAGGCCAGTGGCTCTCGACCTTTTCAGTACTATTGATTATTTAGATGATTCGCCAGAGATCTACTGAGCCCGCGAATAAAACTTGTTAATACTGATGTATGCAAGTGATTTCTGCTTGAAATAATGCTTCTAATTAGAACTGATGACACAATTGTCTTGAATCAATAAAATGCTATAATATATCAATGACAACTGAATATTTCTTTGAAAGAAACGAATCTGATTGTTTGAAGAAAAGCTTTTATTTTTTACATCAGCTCAACGCGAATGAACTCAAACCATTAAGTGATAACAGTTCATTTTCACAGAAATATGTATAATGATAAAATGTACAAATTGGTACTTGTATTAGGCCGTATGCATACAAACTTTCCAAGCAAATAAATGAAGGTTATTGTTCATGGTGATATGCCACATGCAATTCCATCCAATTTGAGTCAAATCAAAAATGCAATATTTTTTTTTTCAAATTTCCCGCAATGACAGTATATTTCATGCGTAAAGTGGTGACATAATATTGAACACGTAATCTCATTTACGATAGTATTTATTTAATACGTAAACTAGTGGGGCACTGCAATGTAATTGCAATTGATCAAATATATATGCTTACATTTTTTGTTTTCGATTATGCACGTACAAGCATGTCCCAAACATCAGACAATTGACTTAGGTAATATACTTTTTACAGTACGGATCCGTCTATTTAAACCAGTGGTTCTCAAACTTTTTGGAAAATTTTGCGTAACGGTCTTCTTGCAATTTTTTTGAGGACTCGCGATCCACTAAAAATTCAGAATAAGAACATGTTATATCGAGCATTGATTTATTGCATGTCGTTAGTACAGTTCAATGTGATGGGTGCAATTGCTTGGTTTCCACCTGTACATCTATTAGGGGTTCTGTTTGGGCCATTACTCTCGTACCATGTCTCATGTGTTACAAGTAAATACTAAAACTGTTTTCGGCACAATCCCTTATGAAAACCGCCACAACAGTGCTTTTGTGTCAGTGTCAAGTTGCTTTGCGGTCCCCCAAAAATCACTTGGCGGACCCCTAAGCGACCGCGGACCCCACTATGAGAATCAATTAAACCAAATCATGCAATTATACCATGCTGATTGGTTTAGCGAAATCCCTGAGAGCATTGGTATAATAATAGAAAAAGTTTTCTATTAGACACGATTTTTAAATAAAAATGACTTCAATAAATACGAGAGTTATATCCACATATATAAGTTAAATATATAAATAAACTTTTATCTGCTCTGAGGTTTGAATTTCTCTATATAATGCCGGGTTGGGATGAACAATTTACATTTCATCGTTTATTGAGCTTCTGAGCGAGCGTTTACAAAAAAGGGTTGCAAAATTTATCTTGAGTGTAACAACGCTGATTTCATTGTACCTCGGGAACAGCAATCAATTTTTTCAATACGTATTGAAGTAGGGTGGCGCATAATAAATTCAAGTTTTTTATGATATAAATGTAAATTTTGAATATCACGATATAATTTTGGTTATATTTATTCGGTTACATAAAAAGGTAATGACAATTCAGCTACAGATTTTACTTTATAGCCCCCTATTTTCATGGTGACAAAAACGAAGGGCATTATTCAACCTTGTGTGTTTCTTTAAGTAAAATTAGTTTACCTTATTATGTTGCAATTTTAGGACAGTTGCAATCAACCAAAACGTCGAATCCATCCCATTGACACGATTTACCCATCGGTCTGTATGTTGGTGGTATGTGCTTTACAATTTGAACATAGGCCAGTATCAAAAAAGTATACTATAATCGCATATACTGCCAACATGCAGACAACGGCATAATTGCTTAATTCAGGGAAGAAAATACGGTTTCCAAAACAACAAAATACATTATAACGATGATAAAATATGCCCAAGTTGAGCAGCTTGTACGCGTGGACGTGTATTCATTATGTTGAAGGAGGGAAAATTCAATTTTAATTGGCTCAATAAGAAAGCGGTAAGAGCGTAAGTGAGATTATAATAATGAGAGATTGGAGAATAGGCAGGAACAGCTTATACAAGTGAGTAATGTAAGGTTACGAAGCGAAATTTATGGCATCGGGAATAAACGACTCGCGTATGGAAAGTCTTTGTCAGAGATCATCATTGTTTCTAGTTGAAATATGAATATGAGTGAAAATTATATAAATAGAATATAGTTGAATAAGATCGGTTACAGCAAAAGCAGATTGTATAGTTTCATACATAAAATTCAAACGTATAATTTTCGGGATATCAATTATTTCAAGTTAGTTTAAAGCAAGGTTTCGAAACTCTAACTAAAAGTAGAGAGAGTACTAATCAAACAGTTGTGACACATGATGCGTGTTGAAAATTTAATATACAACTAAAACTTGACTTGTATCACTCACAATTTATCACAGTTGCTTAGAAATAATTTTCTTGTTGCAGTATTTTGCAGTAAAATTCAACTTGTTAAGAAGTAAAATATATATATATGATAATAACAAAGAGCTCTTATTACATCATTATGATTCTTAGAACCACCGTATTAGCAATGCTCGTTTTCGAAACGTGCATCTGCTTGGATCCACCGCACAAAGGTATGTTGGAACGTTTACTGTTAAAAAAAACATTATATTTATACCGACTAAAAATATTATTTCCTCAGCACGAGGGATATCTCAGTCAACAAATACTCGTTATGAAAATTTCTTTTGAATCAAAGCCGAACACGCTGTTCTGTTCAGATTTGTGACACCATGTAGGGAATACTGAATATTAATAGTAAGCGCGCTAACGTGACCTATAACAGGCTAAAAATTGTTTACTTGCTAATATGTTCAGTTTAATATTTTGCTCCATGTAGGGCATAAGTAGTAGATTTAAAAAAAATTAGTATTCTTACCAATTTGCGTCATTCGATCGTTTAGTCCTGAACAATTTTATTTATTTTAACAAATATATATTTTTATACGTATATATGAGTCATTTTAACCAGATTACGTAATGTAACATAAACTATATTCTGAGGAATATTTACTAATTTATATACATGCGAGATATACTTTCATTCCATATGACTGACTACCGATGACTCACTCACGAAAAGTTGTTCATGTTTGTTGGTCATTATAATTATAAATTTGTTTGTATAATTTTTTCTTTTTTGAACATTATCAAAAATAGAAATATTAGCGATGTTTCTTCCAGATAACAGACAATTAAAATGAAATAAAAAGACAATAAAACGGTTGGATAAGGGTTTGCTTTGTGGGTTTTGGCAGTTTATTTGTTCTTTTCATATGTGTCTGAAATAACGATTTTGACGTTGAGAAGATCGAGAATTAGTTCTCCCGTTTTAACAAAATACGTAATCTGTGTGAATCGCTGATTCATTCTTTTATTTGCAAATACCTGATGCTCACGATGTGTACACGCTTGATTCTGATTCCCAACGCCAAGTTCGTTCAATTTAAGTTTGAAAACACTCTTTATCTGATTTTGTGACCGTATTGAGTGCATTGTGACGCACTTGTTACGTCATTTATTCAACAACAAAAAACACAAAACGTTTGACGTCGCTTGTGTAAAGAAAAATTACGTCATACGATTTCAGCTGATTATTCTAGACTCCAGTCTAGAGTATATACACAAACAAATGTAAATATAGTGGTGAAGTTAGGCCTCTTATCTGATTATTTTAAATGTGATTTAAATATATACAAATACAATTATTATTTCAAAATATATATCAAATATTGTTTAATATCGACTTTTCACGAAATAATCTTTTAATGGGTATTATATTTTTGACACATGTGCTTCACTGTTTGTTAACACGAAATTTAGTCTGCGCAAAAAAATTACAAAATGTATTAGAATAAAACGGGAATTTTCTTTTCGGCGAGAGCAAAAATATATTCACTGTTTTCATGGCGCGCATTAATATAGCTTTAAATTCCGTAAATATTTTCGAAGTGCCAAAATTTGACGAATAGGAAAAATACGAATGCTCTAGGATGCACATATACGCAAAGGCCCTTACAATGCACATTTAAGCAGCTTTATTGGAGTTCAAGAATATATTACTCTCACCATAATTAATGTATTATGTCTCAACCGAAAATTCCGCTTCTGCCTATAATGAACAAACCGAAGGTCATAATACTATCGCCCGACCTCCCATTAAATTCATCATATTTGCTGTAATAGAAGTGTTTATAGCAAAAGACTAGCACAAATTCCGACGAGTTTGTTTAGTATGTCTTTTCTGATATCCCATATACCTTATATATAACTTATAAATTCAATCGCCGAAAACCGGTATTTTGCCAAGCCCGTTTCTCTGCCGAATGAACTCAGTATATATATATATAAATCAAAGATGGCGTTGATTGTATTGTTTAACAATCTAGTTCAAACTGCACAAGTATTAACCAAAAATTAAAGGCGATGCTGGGAGTTTTCAATATATTTTATTTTGATATCATTTCGCCTTTTAATCTTTAGAACTAGAGAAACATCCTGAATATTGGATGCACGAGGCAAATACTAGATTGCGAGAATCATTGAAACGTTTGACGTCAAATACCAAACCTGCAAAAAATGTGATTTTGATAATTGGAGATGGAATGGATGTGGCAACAATGACAGCGGGTAAGCATTTTGCGGTGAAGAAATTTCGAATGAGAAAGTTATATATTGAATACATATTATTAACATTGAATTTTACGTATACAACAGGCAGAATTTACAAAGGACAAAAGTACGGAACTTCTGGAGAAGAATTTCAGACAACTATGGATAAATTTCCTTACGTTGGACTGAGTAAAGTTTATACATGTGAGTAATGAATTCAAAAGCACAAACACTATAAGTAGCGAATAAATAAGCAAGAATTTTGGTTTCGTTTCAGGGTAAATCGTACGGTTTTTACATCTGTTTTTTCAAATGCTGTCTCATTTTTGTAATGATCAATTGCTAAATCCCTGATAATAATATAAGAAAAATATCACAAAGATTGCAATTGGCTTGATAGACTTTGTGATATATTCTCGTATTTTTTGTAATATTCATATTATATTTCAGTAAATAGCCAAGCACCGGACAGTGCAGGCACGGGAACAGCATTGAACACTGGGGTAAAAACCAACAGTAAAATGGTTGGTTTGAGCGGACAAGCTTTACACAATAACTGTTCATCGAGTATTGGAAACGAAATTAAGACGATTTTAGAATATTCAGCGGACCAAGGTAATTATTAGAAAATGTCCAAAAGCTAAAAATTTTTTTATATGTATATATATTAATGTAAGTTTTAACACCCAAAATTCAACGTCGAAATTTGGCATCCAATGCGAAAGAAACAATACTTTTGAAAAACAACTTTTAAAGGCAATGAAAATTGCTTCATATTTTATTAACAATTGCTCGAATATTCCTTTTAGTAAGCCGGAGATAGAGGATATCTATATATGTCATTTGATTTGATGCCTAATCAAATAGTTTGCTTTATATTACAATATCCTGCCGAACTGCGTCATTGCAACTCAAGTCATCCTTGCAAAAGTCAAGCAAAATACTGAAAATTTCGATAACGTAAATTGTAAATGTTTTCCCTCCGTAGGTAAATCCACTGGAATAGTGACATCAACACACCTCACCCACGCAACGCCAGCAAGTGCGTACGCACACGCACCAAACCGTCAATGGAAAACTGACGCAGACCTTACAGAAGAAGCAAAATTAAATGGGTGTAAAGATATTGGTTCACAACTTATTGAACATGGACGTAAAATTAATGTAGGTATTTCGAGATCCACAAAATAACAGCCTCTGGTTGCCTTCTACACTGTTTTTGCGTGTCGAGAATCGGCTACTGTCCCAGACCCCCATCCGTCGCCCGGATGAATTGCCCATTTGCAAAACCTGGGCAACACCGTCGCAAAAATGGTTGGTGGCTAATGGATGATCGCAGTTCGCCTGGTATTTTCATCGTTCTTCAACAGACAGAAGAAAATTGACATATAATATTATTGAGATCTACTTTTTTTTAAATTTTGACAAGGATAAACTGTGAGAACTATTTCGTATCACATCTAGGTACTTCTTGGCGGAGGTCGAGCTTTTATGCGGCCAAAGGGTTATAAAGACGAGGAATACAGTGACGCGGACGACTCACTCGGTGGACGAAACGACAGCAGAAACCTGATTGAAGAATGGATCAAATTAGAAGGATCTGATAGAGCAAGGTAATTCCTCAACCGTATAATTTGGCTTGAATATATTGAACTTGGTGTTCCATTGCTTGTAATGTAATGATATGTACATGGATATGATGTATATATCATATTTTGGTTTCAATGAGATTATTTCAATATATGTTCTAGAAATTGAGTGGAATGGGTAGAGTGAACTATAGTTTAAAAAGTCCATTTTGTTATATTCGTTTATTTTTCCGGTTAGGTATGTTTGGGATCAAAAAGGATTTGACAATGTTGATCCCACAAACGTCGATCATTTGCTCGGATTATTTGAACCAGGACACATGAGGTTTGAACATGACAGAAGCAATGATCTTGCCGGGGAACCAAGTTTAGCTGAAATGACAGCAAAGGTACGTTTGCAAAGCAATGTAAATATTACTAATCTAAACGTAAAATTTTTTAAATACTTTTTGGTAATTGTCCTGTTCCAGCATAGGTTCATGCTACTTTTAAATTTTAGGCGATCGAAATATTAAGAAAAAACAGAGATGGTTATTTTTTGTTGGTAGAAGGAGGAAAGATAGATATTGGACATCATTCTGCAAAAGCCAACATTGCTTTGTCTGAGTTTGCAGCATTAGACGATGCAGTAAAGGTAAGGAGATATAATTATAATCAAAATAAGCGTCGATCAAGGAAATGAATGGCAGCTGGTTAGAAAACATACTTTACACCGGAAAAAACCAGAAGGAGTGTCCCTGGTGAATTAAAGTCAAAAGAACAACGACATACGAAATCAATAATGAAAGACAGTAACTTCACAAATTGAATTGGGGGGGAACTATAAGACGGCTTTACCATATGGCGAACCACGCCTCCCGTCCGGTTAGCATTCCATGTCGGGTATGGGATTAGTTAGTTATTTGTTTTCGGAAGCATGGACTTGGTGGTGGAGGAAGCTGTAACCGACCAGCGGTTACGTGAACCACTCAATGGAGGCGAGGAGTCCAGCAATCCTCTCCCACATAACCATCCCCGCATGGGATTCGAACCTGCGAACCCACGAGTAATCAGAGGTGCGCCGGCGAGCGCAATCAATCGTAACGCTTATCACGATGAGCCACACCGCCGCGCTTTTGTGTTTACTAGTCATGATTTATTTAGTTTAGTCCTTTCAAAGTTTTGTTCGCAAAATTTGTTTTCAGAATTTGTCGTTTAGTCGATAACAATAAGAATAACATTTTTATGAACTGATATACTTCCACGGTTGCTTATCCACACCTTTTGTTTTTAGCTTGCAACTCGTATGACAAATCCAGACGAGACGCTCATCGTTGTAACTGCGGATCATGGTCACATGTTTACTGCAGGGGGGTATGCTGTTCGCGGCAATCCTATAACTGGTATGTTTATATAAATTATATTAAATTTTAACTATCTGCCCTAATATTTCATCAATAATTATCCAGATGTTGAAAATTGTCCAAAATGCATTAATTTTAAAATAAAAAAGTAAATTACCATAGGCTAATATCGAAAATGGCAGCGAAATTAATATTTTGTAGATTATCAAATTCTACTCTGAAGTTTGAGTGACTGTTATCTTAATTATAAATAATTAAATATATGAATATAACTTCTATAGTTCAGGCTAAACCGCACAGTATCTCACCATATGTTAAAGTTTTGTTCTTTTGTGTAATTTTGAGTTCTTTATTTGAGATTTATGGCAAGTTTTTTCCACCTTCACAGGACTTGCTGATGATCACGAGAAACCCTTAAAAGCGTTGGACGATGTGGCTTACACAAGCATTGTATACGGGACTGGAAAGGATTGGTTGGGAAATAGGGGAAATAAAAGACTCAATAGAAGTGCTTCTGAGTCATGTAATTATTACTTATCACTATGTATTTCGGTATTTTTCTCACTCAAGCTCGCTCACTTTTAATTTCAATGCTCATATTTTTAACAATAGTGCGAAATGGTTTCTGCGTTGTTTTTGAATGCACCGTCGAGTACCATGTTAAGCAGTGTTTCCTAATCGAAAAAATAGATATTCGGCTAGTGTCATCCTATGCGTCCAATATCCGACTAAACTCACGAATTTGAGTTTGCGAAGTTTCCGTCATAATTCAAAGTTCCTCCGGGAGAGTCTTTTTATATAAATTCATGCACATTTTTTAATTCAATTTTAACAACTTTTTTGTTTTTTTTTTTCAGTTCAGATGGATTTTGAGTTTCCTTCTGCAATCCCACTCAAGTTCGAAACTCATAGTTCGACCGACGTTGCAGTGATGGCTCGGGGACCCATGTCACATCTACTCAGTGGAATTTATGAGCAAAATTTCATAGGATATCTTATGATGTACGCTTCTTGCGTAGGTAAGTAAATGTTGTGATTTTTGAAATTAATAATGACACAACATGAAATATTACAAATATTAATGAACTTGATTGTTTATTTTATAATTAAGTTACAAAGATATATTTTTCAAATACGTCAGAATATTTATATTAACATTAATATCTAAGTAGTTGAATGGATCCTACATGAATTCCTGGTCTGGTCCAGCTACTGCTACAACAACGTTTTTCGAACAGTGAATGACACTCGTTATGATTCTTGCGTGATCGTAGAGTCATCACCAAATGAAATTCATGTCTTACATATCGTAACAGTTTAACATTGCCATATACAAATAATATTATCATCAAACTGAAGTAGCAAATGAAAATGTTTTTTGATTTTGAAGGTCCTGATAAAAGGCATTGCCAATCGCAAAGAAGATTTCGTACATGGGATTGTTCAAAATATGCTAAAGGTGAGAGAGAGTATGTTGAACTGAAAAAAATAGTCTATCAGCATTCATTGCAATTTCCAAAGCTCAGTCTGTTTGTGATCAATTATACTTTAATCCTCTTTACCAAGCTAACGTGTTAATTAAGTCCAAAATGGAATGCATCGATTTCCTTTTCAATGTGTTAATATTTGATTATAAGACAAACCAACCCTCTGGTTATAAATATTTTGAAGGTTCATTATTTCAAAAATCATCCTACAATGTGCGGTTTTCCAGTATTTCAAGGCAGAACAAAAATATGCCTTGGTGGTGCAGGGAAGTAAATGAAGCTGAATGGACAGTCGTGAAACCTCTTTCTGCTCCCAAAACTACATTTTCTCCTGCAACACGGCAATCGTATGAGCAGGACAATTCCAGGCCAGGCCAAGCAAATTTGACCACAAAATCAAATCTCCACCAGCGGTCTGAATGGGAATCACAAATGTGGAATCGGGCGCAAACAACTGAGGCTCCCAGGGCAAAAACCCCTACTCCTTCCGGGAAATTTAATCCTGAAGAAACAGCTTCAAAATTTCATAAGAGAAAAAATATTCAAATTGGTATTTTGAACAAGAGAACGCGTACGAACGTAAGAAGGAGAATGACAACTGCCACACCTCGCCGTATTTTTCGACGAGAACTAACAACAGAAAGCGAGAATGACACAGTTTCTATCTTGAACGGGGAAAACAATAGGCCTAGCTCTACTCCGCCAACACCGAACTCACTGAGATCAGGTCGAGGCAATTTTTTAGACCGTTTAGCAATGGTTATCAGGTCACAACTAGAATATAGAACGATAACGTCCAGTAGTAGTGGAATGACTAAATTGGATTTGTCGTTGATGCTTGATGGTGAAACCAACAGTGAAAAACATGAAGGAATCTAGAAAATACCCAAAAACAGCACTTTTCAGCACAAACAAAACAAGAGCAACAATTGTTTGTATGAAATGGAGTTCTACCGGCTCATCGGTTCCCGTACATTTGAACACACGACAATTGCACCTGGGTACTATTGCACCTATGAATGTTTTTTGTTCTGCGTATATTTGAACCCATACTAACCCTAACCCATGGGTTTTAGCAATCGCATATAGATTGAACCCGCGGAAATACACATGGGTTCAAGTGTACGTGGGTTCAAATGTACGATCACCGGGCTCATCACTTTGGGACCAAATTCAACCGAACACTCATTCATTTACAAAGAGCCTAACAACGAGACAAGTCAGCAGACCTGTAAAATTCGCGTCTGCAACCGACAACACTGCAGCTCTTGTGCTTCTTGCTCTGTTCGCAGTTGCTCTCTTACTTTTAACGCTTGGTCTTCTTTATCAAATCAGAAAACGTGATGCAATGATAAAAGAAGACTATTTTTCAAGTTTGCACCTCTTATACCCAAGCACCTACAAGATTGAAGTAAATTACATCAAAACTATCCCAATAAGTTTTATTCTATTATATTTATTCTTATCTTTTTTATTTATTCTTTCTATTTATACTTTTATTCCAATTTTCCCTATTGCAGTTTTTTTACGAGTCCGGGAACTAGCCAAGTGACTTCCGTAGTATTTGTACCTGAAATTATGACCTCACCCTAATCTGGTACACATACTACGTTTCGGTGTCCGCCATCTTGGTACACATGCTTCGAGAGTACTGTTGCAGGCTGAAATTCTACTCTGGTGAATTAACCCATTAATTTTAGTTATTCTGGTCCCGATAAGCATGTTTAGACTTGCTCTCGTTTATTTATTCGTTTGTTTATATTAAGAGTTCCTGACCGAGAGAAAATGTGACGTTTTTGGCAATCATGGTGCAATACTCTCTTATATCAGCTGATTCGTATTCATGCGCTTGTTATTTATATTGTGCCCCACTTGATGTCCTATTTGTTATTGTGGAAGACTGTGCAATGAGGCTTGGTCACATGAATTTCTTTGTTAGATGCTGCGATTACTTTGCGGCATTCTTTTGCAAATTGTAGGGTTTTTAATTCTGTTAATTTAGGTTTGCTTTAGATATTTAGGGAAGTTTTCGGATTGTTTGTTTACATGCCGCATCACACGCACAGCGGATATTCGATTCACTGTTTTGTTTTTGAAAAAATTGCACGCAACCTGTTTACCAAGTGAAACGCCTGAATAATGACCGCCGTCAATATTCATGTTTATTTGTTTGTGACTTGTTTTCTTTCTTCTTTGGTAAGTGAATGCGTTTAATACGTTTTAAACTTATTTTATTAGGTTTTGTTCACTTTCCAGATTCTTCGCCTTAATCTTTTGTGTATATATGTTTATTTTGTTTTTGCGAATGAATCGAAATAAAATCGTATCTTATTTTAAGTTTGTAGTTTAGGGTTATTTAAGTTGTAATTGAGTTCTATATAGAGGCTAATTATGGTATTTTCTTGTTTTTGTGTCTCGTAGCTAAATTTAAGTGCTGATTGTGGAATTTTACTGGACTGTGACGTGTATATACTGTGCATATACTTTCATTACAAGTTCTTTCATACAAGTTGGATGTGTTTGTGTGTGTGTTACTACTGTGTCGAGAGTTAGCTACGGAAGTAGATTGACAAGACAGCCCAATAAGCAGAGATATGACTTGTATAACCTCTTAATTCTACATTAAATTACAATATATGTCTCGACTATTGTCTCGAAAGTTTAAAGTCAAGTGAAGATGTCAACTGTTTCTAGATCAACTACTAAGTCGTGTATGTCTGAACGGGCAAAGGCAGAGAAGAGACTGCGACTTGCAAATTTAAGAAGGCAACAAATCCTAAAGCAAGCTGAGCTTAAACGTAAACAACTGGAGCTGGATTCCGAAGCTGAGCTGAAACGTAAGCAAATTGAACTCGATTCTCAGACTTTAGCAGCCGAAGCGGATGCTGAAGAAACTCAAATTGAGTATGATATGCTGTCAAATGCTAGCCATTCAAGACGAGGTTCAGTTATTGAGGGGCAACAATTTATGGATTTGAGGTTCAATCTAGTTCTGAGAAAGTCGTCAAGTCGACACCAATTACTGATCATTTGAAGTTCCTGAATCAAGATGATGTGGCTGATACGTCACTTCTACCAAACCATCAAATGTGTTGGAATTTGACCCAGAACAAGCAAATAAGATCTTAGGACAAATTTTTACTCCTATGGTAAATGATGACAAAGGATGTATGTTAGGTCCAAACGTTCCATTTATACCATTGAAAAAAGCAAGCTCTGTCGCCTGCAAAGAATTTGGTGAGTGATATTATGCATGCTGATAGATTAGATGCAAGTACAAATCAGCATTTTATTCCTGCCTGCTACTGCAACTACTAGAAAGCATGTGTTAAATAAATGTGCGGCCAACAGTTTCACGAAAACACCTTCTTACATTACATTATTCACGCTGCATGTCGTTCAACGAATTTTGGAGGCATTATGGCCAACAAACGTTTTTCTTTACTTGCAATTAAAACAATTCAAATATTTTTGAATGTCCCCGTACGCATAGTGCATCTGCTTTTCTATGCAGTATATAAAGGTGTTGAGAGAGCATGAACACCTTAGACCCAAATCACCCCATCTTGCTGGAACCATTGATCATTTCAAATAATCGCTCAACGTCAAGCAAATAATGCAATGGCTACCTTACTGCGCACTTTACTGAGTGCAAAGAGATCTGTAACATATTCTTGGGAGATGTTACTCTCAGGTAATCAATATCTTGCTATTGACATGCCAAGAGAGCAGAAAACTTAGTACAGTGTTTCCCAACCCGAGTCCGCGGTCTCAAATGAGTCCACGGAGCGTTTGAATGAGTCCACATCGAGCCAGAAATTCACTGCGGACCGCAAACGTTTTTGTGAAACTTAACTATCAGCCAAGTTACGATTTACGTTAGAATTTACATAAAACATAAAAAGCAAGTTTATCCACATAACATTAATCGAGTCATATATTCGAATATTCAACCATTAGAATAGCAATTTACCATTCCAAAATTCGGTAACAGGTGACGCGACAGGTTGCGCATCACTTGATCAAACGATTGGATTTCACAACTCACTTGCAGATTTCCGACGAAAACACACGAGTCTGCACACGCATCGATGGATACCTGCGTGGTGTTTCTCGCGAGTTCGAACGAGGAATAATTTTTTTTTTTTGGTAGGTGTCAATGGTGGCAACTCAAATTTTCTAAATTGAAAAGCGGCAATACAAAATACCAAAAATAAAACGAAGAACACCAAAAGTTTTGTTTTATGATGGTCAGCGACCGCTTTTTTAGACATTTCAAATCGCAAAATTTTGGTTGCTACCGTAGTATAGGTACCAGGACATTTTCCCTTAAGATTCTTTGCTTTACTGCCTCCACATTGGTACGTATAGTACTGCCGTAGGTGTTGTACGAACAGCTCAGATTTGTCGAATTCACAAAAATACGAATCAAAACAAAATATATTCGGGCACTTCACCACGCATTTTTGTGTCCTCTGATTGTCATGATATTTTCTCATTAGTATTGTTTTTATTTCGTCGACACAACCGCAGATTAAAATGATCACAATTAAATTGATAATAAAACGAGGCAATGAATATGTATTTTTGATTTACTAATATACTTTAAATATATATTTATTAGGTACTAAATTAGGTTGTACTTTCTGGAAATTTATAGCAGATAGTAGGATTTTTCTAACGGCGATAACAAATTCGCAAGATCGCAAAAAATATCTATCAAAACTAAATATAATCGGGCAATATATTTTCCCATTATTATGTTCGCAGATTGCCGTGGCATTTAAAGAAGACGTAACAGCGAGTGACCGCGAACACAGTTAAATTAAAATAGAAAGACGTTTTAAATTCTAGTCGTCGTCATGGATTGAATATTTTGCGACAAAAAATCCATTGTTGAAATTCGTTAAAATTCTTTTGTGTTCTGTTTTATTGCTTCTTCACACAGAGTACAGATGAAATAAACGCACCTTGCGTCCGCAAAGGTTTTCGCCGGTGAGAAAATAGTCCGCGACAAAAAAAGGTTGGGAAACGCTGACTTAGTAGGTAGATAAGTCTGTCTTTGAAAAAGTCGTTGGGAACATATTCCTCAGGTATAATCATACACAAGCTTAAGTTTGGGCACATACTAATCTAATCTATTCTAATATTCTATTCTCAATCAATAAATTTGCTTCCTTGTCGTTGAAGTAATTGGGAATTTATGGTTTCCGCTCTTTGGTGCCACGTATTACAGCAAAAATAACATAATAATCATAGGGGAATGCCAAGATGTGAAACACTAAATTTAATATCCATCTACGAGAAATAAGACCAAGATACCGGTTTAACTGGTCAATAATACCACAAATAAGTTAGCAGAAATTTCAATACTCCTATTTTATAATACAATATCAACTGCAGCGAAAAAGTAATAAAAACAGGAAAATATTAGACCGAAACTAAAGCTGCACAAAATACCGTCCCTCTGTTCAACTAAAACATGAAATTACGTAACCGCGAGATAAACTTGTGCAATCGTACAAAACACCACAACGATACGATAAGGAAATTTGAAGAATTTACAGAACATTATCGTTGGATGAAGGCAAAGTATCCAGTAGCGCTGATTCTGCTTTGCAACTTTCCATTGATATCAGGATTCAGAAATCGAATGAAACCTCAAATTGTCACGAGAAGTAACAGCTCACTTGTGAGCATCTTAATATTACATTGATGCAATTCACCTAACTAGAATGAGCAGAAACAGTATGACAGGAAATAATCACCAACTAATTTCCGGACCGAGTGAAATCTTAATTCCATTTTGTTTACGTCTGTGTTTACATCTGATCGTGGACAGGATCGATTTGCTTTGTATACAAATAGTAATAAAACAGCAGAGTGAGAGTGCATGAGTGCAGCATATTTATGAGATATAATTTTTATTATTGAAGATACGGGTGGGCAAACGCGTGCCTATATCCATGTTCTACTCGCTGTTTATTAAGATTCTAGATATAAATAGTATCTAAATTCAAACTGGATAAAACCCCACTGAGAGTAAAACGGCATGTCCGATGATGTCGCTTTACTCTAAAATATTGAAGGAAAACCGTAAAAGGGATGAAGAGAATAGGGACACACTATAGATAGATCGAAATGTATGACTCTGAAATTCAATGATGTAGAAGTGATCAGAAAAGAAGATATTTGGGTATGTTTTAGAATACTTGATATTGTGTTTGACACAGTGGATGGATTTGTCATAACATCCAGATACACATTTGCTTTAACGTCTCAAATTAGAACAACAGCCATTAATGTAGATAATAAACTATGGGAGTTGAAGAAAGTAGGTGCTGAAACTCTTCCTCTTCATGGGTTTTATGACTCTGAAAATGTTGCAGTATTTGTGCACAATGTACCATGTCAAACAAAATAAAGAAGTTAAAGAACATTTTGAAGAACATCATGGATCCGTAGAAGAACTACTTATATTGAAAGACAGATTTAATATGAAGAATGGTATAAGGAGATTTTTTATAAAAAAAAGATGATCTGAAGAAAAAACCAATCAAAAGCTGCGTGAAAATAAAAGGTCATTCACTCTTTGTTAAATATTGGGGTCAGACTCCAACTTGTCGAATATGTGATGGTATAACTGAACACATAAAAACGAATGCGAAAACTTTATTCCAAAACTCGACAGATATAAAAACACGGGACAAAGACCATCAAATCCAGGCGGAATTAAATTGACAAAACGAAAAATGAACATGGAAACGGAACAGAAAAAGTTACTTAACAAACACGAACAGAGAGCCAAAGCACACCGGCCAATGAAATAAGTGAAGATCATATACCGGAAATTCAAACAAGACCAAACTTACAACCAGAATTGTTTGATAATCTTTCAGATATTATTGACGAAAATAATGAGATGATTGATTTGAATATTGAAGATCAGATAAACTCCAAAACAACGACGCAATCGAGTACATCTGAAAATACACTCTTATACATGGGAACAAACACACAACAACAAGATAACGAGAATATCGGTCAGAGACCGAAGACTTATCGATCGAAAGTTAGGGGATTCCCGAAAACAGCGCTCTTATAGTGACACCTTGTGTCCCATCACTAATTAATTATTAACTCACTGATTATACGAGTTCGCCCAAAACCAATAGGCTTCTGGTCCGAGATAAGATGAGTGACCGATTAAAATCGATAAGTAATGACTTAGCACGAGCGATATCGACGGAGCCAAGCAGGCGCACCCATCTTATTGAACTGTTTTAATGTCATTCAATGGATGAATGCTTGATATACAGTTTTGCTATTTGCCTCATTTTTTTAGTGAACCGGGAGTCATCAGAAAAATTGAAAGGGGGCCGTTATGCACAATTTTTCTAAAAGTTCGAGAATCACTGGACTAACACCTCTACAAATGTAAGATCGCCATCCCGGAAAAAGGAAATAACTAAAAAGAAAAAACCATGACGTTAAAGAGGCCAATGAATACCTGAACAACATGAGTGAATAAAGTTTTTGTCAAATCTTCATTTGCCCATATAATTCATATTAAAAAGAAAGAATAAAACCCTAAATCTTACAAATGATACTTTATTTAACAATTCCCAAGTTACATTTAAATGAACTTAGAGACAGTATGTGTCACGATAAGTGATCATGTTAGGCCAAAGGTCACTGAAGATGACCTTCACGCTAAGGATGTTCTCTGTAGATATGCCGTGTTAGACCTTATTCATCAAAAACCCATCCTACGCGCAAAAAGAAAAGTGAGGAAAAATTTTTTTTTTTAACATTAGCTCTTATGGGGAATGTGATCACCAGAGCAGAAATTTGCATTTTTTGTAATTTTCTAGATAAATTTCATTGTATACGTGAGCAGTTTTGAGGATAGAATATTTTTTACATCTTTTTCAATATTTTTATCAAGATAAACATGGTCAAGATTTTTGATAATCGTTCATTAAAAGTTCAATGAGCGCGGTGTTTCCGATGACGTCATTCTCACTAGACCATGAGATTTTGCCAACGCGCCGTGCTCTGTGGGATATGTGCTGCAAATGCGGCGCTAATGTCGCTTTGGGTTCGGTACTGGAAGCATTCAACATTGACAATCTATAACCCATACCATTTCTATCACGTTTGTTTACTGGTTTTACGCATTTATAACTGTACAGCTAGCAATCATTTACTGAAGGCATGCTGACGTGTTATTTAAACTACCGGTACCGTACCAAGGCTGCAAGAGGTGAAAACTAAATTATTCAGTCTAAATAGGCTACTGAAATAGGCCTACGAACAAAAATGTTGGCCATCCTGCCAATAGGCAGGATAAGTTGTACGGTACCGGTATACAAAAAAGATGAATATCTCCAACCTATAATGGTACAATACCGGTCTCCTAACTAGGTTAAGAAACATGACTGAATACGAGAGGGAGATTTATTTTGTCAACCAGAATACAAGCATTGAATCAATAAAAATTATATACAAAACACACAGTTATTCGGTATAGACTGGGGGGGCGATACGACCATCACAGTCAGCTCCCCCCTGCCCCACATGTTTGCTATCAAGATTAACAGTTAATTGAGATGTTTGAACAATTTAACAAAAACTCCTTGGAGGAAGGGTGGACTAAGTTACAGAATATTTTTGGATTCGGTTAAAAATGTAGTCCATTATTAAACCACTGCTTTTTTTTGTAGATTTTCACTTAGTGGATACTTAGCAAGTACGACAGTTAATTTATAAAAAAAATTGTAAATTAATAACAAATCAGTAGAAGTCAGCTCGGGTATTCAAACATGTGATGATTGAAGTGAGAAAAAAATTTGAGGTCACATTTAGGATACATTAAACAATTAGGATTACATTAAACAACAATGGGAAAGGTACATTGGAATCAGTCAAGCTTCAAATGCTAATGGCATTTATGAAAAGAATATGCGAAATGAAGACTGAAGTTTCCATCCGGGACATTGGAAGACGCTAAAACCTCATAGTCTAGACTTGATAGTGTGGAAAGCCTTCTCACAATGAGGTAATAATGGGACATATATTTATAATATCAATATACAGGCTTCAAATTGAACTATATGTTTGAATAAAATATCTATCTTTGCTAGTAAATGCTGAAAACCATTTATTTCACTCTGCTGAGTGATTAGGGCCAGAAATTTGCTGTAGGGACCATCACCAGGGCTGGATTTACCAATAGGCTAGGCAGGATGAAACCTAGAGCCTCGAAATTCGGTTTCGAAGTTTGTAATTCTTTTGAAAACTTGACAAGTTTTTAAACCCTACAAAAAGTATATATATATATCAAGCTTTTCAGAGTAGAAAATTCTGTACCTAACTGGTTTCAACCACATTGTAAACAGTCATTATTGCGTCGTTTGCATCATAATAAGGGAAATTATTATTATGCGCATTCTGCTGGAAGTTTTGATGTTAAAGTATGGCTCTAGCGGTTGTTTGATCAAAGAAATTGAAAGCAAAACTGCCTCAAGTAAATTTTTTTTCTTTTAATTAAAAATTCACACCCATGAATGGGGAGAATGAAAAGTTTAATGCTTTCATATTTTTAAATTTTAAGCAATTAAATGTGGTGTTGTTTAGAGGGAAATTCCGAGCTCAAAAATATGAAGGGGCCTCTCATGGTCTAAATCCAGCCCTGAACATCACCAATTTGGGATAGGTACATGGTGTCAACATATGAACCGAGTTAGGCCATTGGATTTTGAAAGGTGTACCAGAAATGTACATAGTTACATGGAATTCATGAAATATATAACATCCAATTAAAACCAAAATAGGTCTTTCGTTGAACGCCAGTTGTGGTCCCGGTACCGGTATACCAGTATTCTGTTATCACAAGCAGTTGGAGCGCATATCCCACAGAGCACGGCGCGTTGGCAGAATCTCATGGTCTAGTGAGAATGACGTCATCGGAAACACCGCGCTCATTAAAATTTCAATGAACGATTATCAAAAATCTTGACCATGTTTATCATAATAAAAATATCAAAAAAGATGTAAAAAATATTCTATCCTCAAAACTTCTCACGTATACAATGAAAGATATCTAGAAAATTACATAAAATTCAAATTTCTGCTCTGGTGATCACATTCCCCATAAGAGCTAATGTTAAATATTTTTTTTTACATCACTTTTCTTTTTGCGCGTAGGATGGGTTTTTAATGAATAAGGTCTATTCTGTGTTTGTGTTAGGCTGTGTTGGTTGTATGTTAATCTGACTGTTTCTGTTGACTGAGGAGTCATCCGTAATAAATGCTTGCTGAATAATATATAAAGCCTCTTATATATGCCTTATGTGTTTGGCTAGACAACACATGACATGGTGTCAGAAGTGAAAAGTTCTCAGAAAGCCGAGAAAATCTAACGTTGCATAGCGTCAGATTCGTCAGGACATTTTTACATTCACGTTTATTGTGCTTCGCCAACACAAGATTGTGTTATTGAAGATTGTAAAAAGCTTCCCTGATAAATAACTGTTCAACATGGATCATTTCAATGCACCTGGTACCGTAATCTTGATATTCACCAAGGTAATTTGGCTGAAACTGGCGTCGATTTAAACAGAGTTTTGACGTATATTTGATTGCTGTAGAGAAGAATAACAAGCCTGATGCTGCCAAAGTTGCCATGTTATTAAATTTTGCTGGTGAAGATGCTTTAGAATTATATGAAAATTTTACCTATGCTGAAGATGATGATAAACTGTTGAACAATTTGAAAACTATTTTAATCCACAAAAAAAGTATATTGTTTGAAAGATTTAAATTCTGGGAATACAAGCAAGAAAAGACTGAAACTGTTGATGAATATGCAACAAGATTGAGAACACAAGTCAAACAATGCCAATTTGTAGCACCACAGAATATGGTGAGAGATAAATTTGTGCTTGGTTTAAGTGACAATTTTGTCAAAAAAAGATTGTTGAGAGAAAAAGATCCAACAATCACGAAAGCTCTTGAAATAGCACGCACAGTAGAAACTTCAAAAGCGCAAATCGATGCAATGAAAAATACTTCGAATGCATGCGATACAAATATGTTCAAGAAAGAAGAAAATTCAGAGATTAACAATCTGCAGAAATCAAGAAATATAAAAAAGCAGACACAGAAGTCAAGATCTTATGGAAAAAGAACATGTCAGTACTGTGGAAGATTTCATGCTCCAAGATCATGTTCAGCATTTGGTAAAAGATGCAACTATTGCAAGAAAATGGGACATTTTGAATCTGTATGCAGACTCCAGTCAAGGAGGCCTGGAGGAAATAAAGATGTTTGTACCTTACAAAGACATGCAAAGACTAACAATGCTGATAATAGTGAAGACAGAACACCAACATTGTACTGCCTGAATGATGTAAATTCATTAAATGATAAAGATAGTTGGCATGTTGATGTCAAAATTCTAGACAAATCAGTCAATTTCAAAATTGACACTGGTGCTGATTGCAATGTTATATCTGAGAAAATTTTTGATCAGTTGAAAGTCAAAAATTTGAAAATACATCCTACAAGCATAATATTGAAAATGTTTGATGGCAGAAAAATCAAACCTAAATGTAAAATATGTGTACCTTGTGAACACAAAGGCTTCCCAAAACATATTGATATAATGATAGTCAAACAGGATGTACCATCAGTACTTGGTTTGAATGCATGTATAAGTTTGAATCTTATAAAGAGAATTGATAATTTACAAAATTTTAATAATGTTGAAGATGCATTCTCTAATATTTTTGATGGCCTGTGAGTCATTGGCAATTTTGTTCATAAAATTCAGCTTAAAACTGATGTAAAACCCATAATAAATCCACCTCGTAGAGTACCTGTTGCTCTAAGAGAGTTGCTCAAAGCTGAATTGAATCGTTTGGAAGATTTGAATGTTATTGAAAAAATTACTGAACCTACAGAATGGGTCAATAGTCTAGTAATTGTAAAAAAGAAGAATAATGCTTTACGAATTTGCCTTGATCCTTTGCATTTGAATCGTGCTATAAAACGGGAACATTTTCCAATACAAACCATTGAAGATATTATGACTAGAATGTCTAATGCCAAATATTTTTCTGTACTTGATGCTAATCGTGGTTTCTGGCAAATTAAGTTAGATGATGACAGTGCAAAATTATGCACATTTAACACAATTTTTGGGAGATATTTTTTCAAACGACTACCCATGGGTATTTCTAGTTCTAGTGAAGTTTTTCAGAGAATTATGACCCAAATATTTGAAAATATTGAAGGTGTTGAAGTAATTATTGATGATATACTAGTGTGGGGCAGTACACTAGAGCAGGGGTTCTCAAACTTTTGATGTTGCGGAGCCCTTGAAAAGGTTGACCATTATTCACGGAGCCCCAAAATAAATGTTAAAATTGTTACTTTCCATTTAATATTCCTGAGTAAGTTAAAAGTACTTTACTTAATTTGAATGCAACACCTTTTTAATAGGGTTAATACAAGTCATAAATGAATCTAAATTTCAAAGATGAATTATATATACTAAAGCTATAACTTTGACACTTGACAAACATATTAATAAATTAGGGGTCGAATCTTTTCCCTTTTGACATTTTTGGAAGACTTAAAAGGCCGCTAAAAACGCGCGCGATTGAATTTTGTTACAATCGCCGATTGTTTTCGTCAGTATGGCGTGTTTTAAACATCTTTACGCCGATGTTTATTCTTCCTAAATCAAAAATTTCCATTGACATATACGTGTATTGTTCCACAATGACAACGATAATTGCTTTTTTGTTCTCGTGGGGAATTATGAGTTCAATGTAAAAAAAACATGTTATCATATTATAGTCATCGGCGACGAAATACTAAAAATAATAATTAATAAAGAGGTAAATCCGCAACTCGAATTTCTTCATTGGAAAGCGGCATTCTAAAATATTAAAACTAAAACTTAAAATGGGAGATAACACTATAAGTGTTGTTTCAGCAGACTTTTATAGACATTGTGAATCACAAAATTTAGTTTTATGTTAGGTTTACTTTGGTTATTCATCATAGTAACTGCGAAATCGAAACACAGTCAATTGTGCATGCGTTGTACCTTTTAGCCGCATGCAATACATAAATTACAATCGTTCATATTTTTTCCAGACCTTGGGTATTTTATGTTATTTTAGAATAGTATTCTTTCATTTTAGTAATCCTAATAGTAATCTCGAATCAAACGTGAGTGACGATGAGCACAATTAGAATTATTACGACAAGACACTTTAAATGCAATTTAAATGAAGAATGTTGCGTAGAAATTTCCAATTCCAACTTTGAACCCCTCCCTCTTAAGAATCCTGGCTGTGCTCCTACTTATAAATAATGTCATTTTTTAATTCCGCCTTTTTGCCATATTTCGAGGCTATATTGTTGTCCAATTTTATCAAAGCTGTTATTGCTTCTTTGAACAGTTACAAAATTAGCCAAGCCAGTATTTTGAAAAGTAACCGAATAGCTCGCGGAGCCCCTGGAGTTCTCTCGCGGAGCCCTGGGGCTCCGTACGGAGCACTTTGAGAACCTATGCACTAGAGGAACATGACCAACGGTTGTCTATTGTTCTTGAAAAGATCAGACAAAGCAATTTGAAATTGAATCGTGATAAATGTAAATTTCGTTTGGCTAGACAACACATGACAGTATGAAACGCAGAGATGTTTTTCTTAAACTATCTATGAAAAAGTCTGTCGTATACTTCGCCAAGAAACACATTGTACTGCAGATGCTGAACTAAAATGGAGTAGAGAATGAAAATAAGGTAACAGCATATGGAACAATGGTGATTAAAATTCAAAAAGTGTTGCTATATTACTAGAGTTAAAGCTAGCAAGTTTTTCATTTTATAATATCTTATTTGATAAAGATGGAAGAGTTCTCACTTCAGATATAAATAGGCTTTTCATGGAGAAAAGATTCATTTAGTGAACATATATGCTCATTGTCGGACAAACATTATCATACAAGAATGTTTTTATAATAGCATCTATAGTTTCCTATACTCTCATCAAACCGTGATTTTAGGCGGTGATATGAACTGTGTTCATGATATAGACAAAGATCGAACAACAGGCAACAAAAGAGCTGAAAAAAGAATCTGTGTCCGATGCTCCAAATGAGCTTATAAATACTTTCGATTTAGTTGATTCTGTGAAATTTTTACCTAATGGTAACTCATTTTACACGTGGAGAAATACTACTGTGCTAGTAAGACTAGATCGTCTTTACTGTTTCCATAGATTGTGCAATATAACTAATCTCTGTTGTTTTCCTACATATTACTCTGATCATGACATCTATCATGATTCTATTAGCCTTGGATGTCTATGTCTGATAACTATGTGTTTGCACAATAAAAGCGTTTGTTTTGTATTGCACAGTTTACCTATTTTTGGCACTATTGTGGCCCGCGAGCAATGCAAAAATAATTTTGTGGCCCGCGGAGCTGACAACCTTGGACCACCCTGACGTATGGCATTGTCTTGTAAACGATATTTCATGCAATATATATATGCAAATCACTTCGATATAATCGGGACAGTTTTGTGAAGTTAGCCTCTCTATCTCGGTAATTAATTTATGCGTTTCAAATGTATAAACGTGATCGCTTGCGTCTTCCTTACATCAATGTCTCCATTTTAATCGATATATCCGGACCTCGACATTATGATTCTACTGACTATGTCGCTGATTTCTAATATTTTTTTGAGGAAGAAGCAAATATACCAGGTATTATGAAACAGGAATTTCAAATAAAAGAACAGTCACTACATTCATTTCAACAATGTTATATTTTCCAAATATATTTGATGAGCACACAAACAAGTTGTTGCAAAAGACAATACAAATATTTTTATATTTACTGCAGGAATGATAACTTCGACTTGAACTTATTGACTTGCAAAAAAATGAAAATACCAAGTTGATTACAAGTTAATTAAAACAAATTTCATGCTATGGGGCCCGTTGAGTTTACTACATATTTTCGCTAACATTACATTAGGTAAAACTAAAAATACGGAACAATATAGAATATTATGTGGTTAAAGGATCTGAAATAATTTTGTAGATGAATATATGCAAATCAAATTATTCAACAGATTGGCTGTTTTAAACACGAGAAGAGAAAATTCATTCTGTATTGTACGTTTGTTTAAAGTCTGGCCAAGATAGGAGGATGCACATCATGCTTCGTCGTATACGTATGCAATCGTTAGATTTAATTGGTATTAATTATAAAGTTCAATTGTGGCACCAGTTAAGTTACTTTCATGTTTGTTTGCTAACTAAAACGTACAAATTTTCAGAAAGAATTGTGCACTACATGCATTTTTACAAGATTTAAATTGGGCATAAAAGCGATTATTAATATTACAACTCGAGCGCGCTCAATCAGTCTAATAAACTTTTTATATATCAACTACGGTTCAGTGTATTCCGGAAGCAACATGGCATACTTGAAGCATATCATTGTATAATAAAATTAATTTACAATGTATAGTACTTGGTTCACCTCGAAAATAAGAAAATAAAAGCAATCCTCACCAAACTAGGCCACGCAATTTTGTTTGCAAAACAAATAAACCTAGTTACTGGTCATTCATTACAATCGTATCCAAACCAGAAAATCTGTTAGTTTATGAAACCTTGACAGTGTGAGATCAACTGCTATATCTCGTTGATATTAAAGAATAAAAACTCCAAATGCAACGACGCAAGAAAACAAATTTCAGAATGATAGAACCGATATTAGAACATTGAATAATAGCGTCATAACGAAATTGTTATTGAACGCAATTTGAGTCCACTATTAAAATAGTAATAATAACAAGAGAGCTATGCTCAAATATATGGACACGTAGCGCCACCCAGTGACAATAATTTTGATGACGTCATAGCGAAAAAAAAGTAATAGCCTTCTGGAGAAAAATTTTATCTTTAACCACTGAAAATATCAAAGCAATTGGTCCAGTATTCGAAGGGAAAAGCGATTTTTTAAAAATCGAGACGGCGACAAATAACAATAACAACAAAATTTTGAAACGATCCTTATGGCCACTAAACGTGTCCAAAAACATTTTCTTATAGAACAATCCTGACTAAATTGCAATTCAAATAACACAAACTGTATTTTTCATAAGCTATTCTATCATATTTGAATAGCTAATAAATTAGATAATATTTCTTCGGGGGATAATATTTCCGAGGCAGGAGCATCCACATTCACATTTAATTTTTTTTTAACTTTGAGACCTTATACGTCTTCGTAAATACTTTCCCCTGGATCTGAATTGACTCCACAATTTTCGTAGAAATTTATATTTTCATAAGTTTTTTTAGTGTTTACATCTTTTTTACTTACCGGCATTGGTTCTTCGTAACACGTAGTTTCGTAGAAGTTGTAGCTGTATGACGACTCGGGTTGAATTTGTTGAGAACCTGATGATGCTGCGTTATTTGATATAAATGTGATTTGATACGGACTGATAATGGAAGAAGCTTTAGATCGCTGTTCCGAAGCTGATTTTGGTTTTTCAGTGCTCCTTTTCCTTTAAGTTAAATAATACAAAAAGCATTGGAAATTTATTCAGAAATTGAAATAGATATTAAAAAATACATGAATCCATACTTTTTTATTATCCAAAGAATAATCAACACTACAGCAACTAAAATTCCGATGCAAGTGACAGTAATGGCAATCGTTGCGTTGGTTGCTGAAATATTATATAATTATGATTATGAAAATAAAAATAAAATATGCGAAATTACAGTTCTACTGAAAACATTTCGTATTTACATTGTTCTATCGTTGCCGTTTCTGTTATGAAGTAAGATACATTGCTGAATTTCAACAACACCGCGTTGTCGTCTCTTTGAAAAACAGATATTGTGAAGTAACTGAAATAGAATACACTAGCTTGTGACATAATTCACATACATAAGAATTTGTGCAAAAAGATTGGATTGAAACAATTATTTTGAATCGAGAGTTTTTTATATGTTTTTAGTGGCGGTTTTATTGGTTTCGTTTGCATTAAAATTGAATGGATTAAAACAAGAAAATGGATGTGGGTGTCAATATATCCTTCAAAACGCAACCGGTATCGATGAGTTGCGTACACGCCCCTTCAAACTGTAGGCGTAGCACACAACTCGTGCCAAAACCACCCACCACCCACTGGTGTTTTATATTCCATCACGATTCCTTGGCGGTTTTAATAATAAGCGATCTCAGCTCAATTATCAGTGCTGGTGACGGCGTGATTTTCCAAAAGCTATGATCGGTACCGTAACGAAGTATTTATGAATTTCTGACAGAAAGAGGATTTGGAAATTCAACACAATGAAAAGTAAAAAGTCTATGCAGGGGTGTGTGCAAATGTTGAGATAAAAACAATGTTGGATTGGTAGATCTTATGAAAAGGCATTCATACGCAATTCAATTAGTGTTTACATTTTTTCCCGGTATAGTGCGCTAAAATTTGATTGCCCTATGGCCAAGAAGACTATACGAAGTAGGCTAATGTTGAATAGACCCACGCCAGTTAGATCATTCGATAAAGCATTCAATACTGCAGGTATTGATGACTTGCCCGTACCCGCCCTATCCAGCATAATGCTTCCACAGACATGCTTGGCGGAGGAAGCCGTGAACCATAAGATGTTACGTGAACCTGCGTCGGAGAGAAGTCCAGAAATCTTCTTGCGCATTGTCACATCCCTCATGGGATTCGAACCGACGTAGGTCTCCCTTATACCCCGAATAAACATTTGACTTTGGTGTAGGAACTAATTTGAATATAGAGAAATGGCATGAGAGTGCAATGAAACATGAAACGGGAAACATAATATGATAAAACACTTCACAGGATATCTTGGTTTTCAAAATAGTACTTTCAGCTTGTTTCAGAACTTGTGTTTGATGCAAGAATCAGAACCTGTCAGCAAAAGATTTAAAACAAATTGCCTATTGTATTCACCTATATTCTGCGCCATCTGCTAGTTTTAAATTATTTCCTTTTATTTCAATTTTGGTGATTGTTTTATTCTTCGTTTGAATCGAATTCATATCATCATTAACAATACAAGAAGATGCAGTTCCATCTCCTAGTTTCTTTGAAATTGCATGATTTTGTACATCTGAAATATCTGACCTTAAAAGAAATACAAGTTAGTGAAATATTAAACAAAATATTGCCGTTCGTATAACCTTTTACGCATCTGATAGTAAGTAAGATTTTTGTAAAACATACTTTTATTCACTTAGGTTTAGTTATATTAAACAATTGTGTGTAACTGTAGATATAATTTTCTGTTTCTATTATAATTTTTGATCACATCATTCATTCAATATAATTTCCGTGATCACATAGGTATGTTTCTAATACCTTGCCATTGCCAATGCTATGTAAGCTTCATTTTTCTTTACATTTATTATCGCTAGTTTGACCAGATCATCTAGTGTTGTTATCAATTGATTCGAAGTGTCGTCATGTTTGTAGACAAGAATCAGGAACAAACAACTGTTAATTAAACAGTGAAATAAACAATGTTTGACAAAGAGAAAAATATTCTCACAGTTCTTGCGTTTGGTATTACTGTTATGATAATAGATCCTTGGGTTATAAAAAAACGTTAGATAAACCCATTAATTAGCTGATATATACGAGTTGTGAATATTATGTTAATTCGAATATTTTGATAAGATTACAATACACCCATGTTCACCTTATTGGTCCATTATGTTCTTCTGGAAATGGTATTTTGATTCCGACATCTGCGCCGTTGTTTGATTTTACGACCGTGGGTGCAAAAGCAACATCGCGATCTGATAATTGAAGTCTATAATTCATAAGCGATATGTTCAATTTTTATTACTTGTATTAATTTTATTATAACACGCAGCTTGGGATATTATAATAGTATTTTGCCTAAAAGTAATTTAACTGGTGATTTTCGGTAACTAACAAAAATGATTCACCACAATTTTTAGTTATTTCAAGCAACAAATGATGTTTCATTTACTGTGATATATTCCCCAATATACGTCTTATAATTATTTTTTTCACGCTATATCAAAATGGGAGCTAAAAAATAATATATATGTATAATTTCTTTATTAATGAGCATAAATTCAGAATGATAGTTTTTTTTTCATGCCTGGAAGATCAAATGTTTGGTATTCTGAAGTTTCTCACGTTCTAAACATCGTACAAATCGATCGAGATTATGATTCAAAGTTGTTTCTATGGGAACTGAAAAGAGAGGTATTGGATATATATATGTGTACATATTGCACGAGCATATTGTCGTAGATGAGTTCACTGATAAAGTAACTTTAAATATTGAATAAATACATCATTTCTGGATGAGTTTCGATGAGTAAACTATAAATTAAAGGCATTGAATATGTGTCAGAAATCATACCGTTATTTATACAAATTCTACCAAACTCACTTGTCTCACAAAAGTTTCCTGTAAAACCATCCAAACATTTACAACTTCTTTGGCAACCGATACTTGAACACGTCCCCCAATTAAGACAAGGGGATGGAGAGCACATATCAACAGCTAAAAGTATGGAGTAAGTTATTTACTTTTTTGCCATATCAAATTGTAAAATTATCAACTTATATTTCCCACAACGAACAATGATTTCGAAATAATGTTTTATATTCATAATCTTTTTTCTCTCTTTGTATGTATTCGAATTAAAAACAACAAAAGAATTATGAAAAGCTATTGATAAAAAATCAGAATTTAGCGGGATCAAATAAAATATGCTTAAAATATCAAATTTATACCTTTTAGATGCCACTAAAAGATTAGAAAAATTTCTAGCGTGGGTGAGATAATATGTTGAATGCTTTAGTAAACCTACTTGGGACCTCGCAAATATATCCCTGATTTCTTTTTCCGTGATTATTGATCCATGTCATATTATTCCTTGTTGACGTAAAATAAGTCAAGTACTCATTTCCAGGGATCACCGGGTTCCAAGACCACCTCCCGCTGGTTATCGTTGTACCGTCAACCCACACCCAATCGTTATTTGTTTTGTAAGCACCAATCCAAAAGGAAATTGTGTCACCCACATCACCATATTGATTTATTATTTGACTTTCAATGAAATCTTGGATTGCATTTGTTTTCATCATCACTACAGTTCCTCCAAGACTATTGCAAGTTGTACTGGCATCACTGAATGTTTTCTTATTGTAAAAATCCACATGATATTTGCAGTTTCCATTCCATTTATACGTTGGTTCTGCGAGGAAATAATTCAAAACTTAAAATACATCTCGCAGATCGATCTGCAGATATAAGATACAATATTATTGATTTATTACTTATCGATCTTAAGATCGGTAAGTATGTTGATAGGTATTTGTCTGTTTGTTTGTTAGTTTGTTTGTCTGTTAGATGCACGCGATATCTCACGAAAGCGAGGTTGAATCTGCTCCAAAATTTGCATGTGCATTCATCATAGCTCGGATCAGAAGCCTATTGATTTTTGAAATCATGTCGTATAATTAGCGAGTTATTAATAATTAGTGATGAGACACACGGTGTCACTATGGAGTAAAAGCGCTGTTTTGGGGGATCCCCTAACCTCCGATCGATAAGTCTTCGGTCTCCGACGGTTTTCTCGTATATGTATATATTAGTTAGTTACTTTCACAAGTAGTACCATTGTATTCTGGCCGACAAAAGCAAGTATAATATGGATCCATATTCAAATATTGACAGGTGGCTCCATTTTTACAAGGTGATGACTCGCATACATCTAAAAATAAAGTGATACAAAAAAATTGTGACGTCAAAATTATCATAGACTGGGTAAAAATAGATTTTTGGATAGTTATACGAAAAATAATTCTCAATACTCTCAATACGAATATTTTCCAATATTTGAAATATAAATCTCTTTTTGGTGATATATTTATTATAATCTGCCCAGATATCTCTCGTCTCCGAAACCATGGATACAATTTTGTGAAGTTGCGACTAATATGCTAAAAAAAGCTGACAATATTGTGATATTCTAATGGATTTCGAAAAAAAACGAAAATGAGAAAAATAATTAGTATACTGGGATATATTTATGCAGTGAAGGTAAGATTAGTTATTATTATTTAAACATGGAAACAAGAAACTCGTTACAAAAGGGCCCTAGAATTTTCCATACATAGGAATTACTTCAAATAGGTTACGTAAAGGCATGAAGGTAGTTATTCATACTCACCGGTTACTATTAATATCAAGGTTTCTATTCTTGAGTAAGACGAATCTTTGCCGAGAGGACTAGCTTCAAATTTATATAAATTAGTTGATGATGGGACTTCGATGGGGCCAATGTTGATTGTCAACGTTGTTGAGGGATTGCTGCTACTGACATCCCTGGTGGTAACAGTTTTAATTGTTACGTTATTCTGATTTTTCACATCAACATTCACGTTTCCGTCGTATGATGTAATAGTGAGTTGAACATCGATGCTTTCTCCTCTTTTCATACTTCTTTTGGTAGATGTTGTAAAGATTGATATAAAGTCTATTAAAATTATTTAAACCATTAATGCTGTTATGGTTGTGAATTATAATTATCTTGTACCTTGAATTAATTATGTGTAAAATGATCGTGATATTTCATTTGGTCCAAATGTAATTTAATATTCGATTGAATATTCAATATGGTTCAATTTTTATTATTTGAAAATTTCATCATTAAAAACTAATCTTTAATTTAAAAAAAATCGATCAATACATAAAATCGGATCTTTTTAAGCAAAACTATTTTGACCAAAGGTAATTTAACTGAAAAAGTATGTTGTGAGTGAGTAACGTTATTTTTTGCTTGCTCTAGTCTAGAGCTCTGGTTCTCAACCAGTGGACCATGCCCACTAGTGGACCATTTTTAAGTGGGCCACAAACATATTAAAAATTGCTAGAATTATTGATAAATTAGTTAAACTTTGCTTGTAGTAGCACTAAATGATGATGCTGTTTTGCTACTGAGCGGTAATTCTCATTTTACTTATTAAAGTGGAAGTGCCTATCATTTCGAAAAGAGTTTTCTGTTTTCCTTGTATTTTTTTCCTTGCATGGGAAAGTTGATGAGTTGATGAAAGTTGATGGGCCAAGAAAGAAAATAGTTGAGAACCACTGCTCTAGAGAATATGCTCTTCAATCTTCTGTTCTTAGTTTGTTATTTGTGATTGTAGTTCACATGGATGAATATATGATTCAAATAATATTTTTATATTGTTTTTCAAAATCCAATAGTTATAAAATGTTTATATTACTTTAAAAAAAATTTCTTACTATGACTTCAGAAAATCATAATATCATTTGGATGGCCAAGAAATTTTTTGTTTTCCATTTATATCACTTTTTATTCACGAGATTTCTAGCTTTTAGTATCATAATCAATTTTAAAAAAAATTATGCGACTCATTTAGACTTTATTAAATAAATATGTATGATAATGAAAATAGATCCGATTATATGATATTCCAAGATTTTTTTACATCTGGCTTCCCTTTTTTTTTTATTTGAAAAATGATTAAAAATAATAAATTTATATTGAAGAACACAATATTCGAATGTTGAAGATTTGATGGTATTTGAAATAACATAACAGCATTCTAATAAAGGTAAAAGTTTGACGATGGGGAAACTCGATAAGTTAGTTACCTTGTTTGAAGTATGAAAAACATTAGTCTAACCGCCAGAGAAAAAACTGACTTTGGACTCAAAGCCAATTCTTCGAATGCGATTCATTTAGATAGCAAATAACGTTGAATATTATTTTCACGTGCAATAATACTGTATTACAAAATCAAAAAATTCACCAGCTTGTCGTGGCATTTATTAAAATTGGGCGGTATTGATTAGATGCCGTTATAAATACAATCAAAGCGCGATTAGAACTGTTTGAACGTTGATTTAATGCACGATTCAAGTCTCGTATTCAATGTGACTCTTATTTGCCCACTTTATTGTTGTTTATGGAATCTACTATGGTTCGGACTAGACTTCACGAAACCTCAATCGAAATATGTCAAGTATAAAAAATGCAATTGGACACAAGAAAATGTCGTCATCATTTATTCTTGGAAATTAAAACTTGCCTTTTTCACATTTTGTTCCAAAAAAACCGTCCTTACATTTACATGTATATCGTGTATTGCTAACCGTGCAAATTCCTCTGTTTAAACACACATCAGTACCACAGTTACCAGATGTTACATCTATGAAAGAAGATAAAGATGGTTTTAAAATAGAATGATATATCTAAATGTTACAGATTTAAATCAAATTGCAGATTTAAATTTAATAACAGTAGGGGATACGTGAACACTTCGTGATTTATGCTAATTTTAACATGATAATTCATTGTACGCTAATTCTTGTTTTTGTTTCATCTTTTAAATCATTATCTAATATTGTAGACTTGTCTAATATTGTAGACTTGATTCAGTCCTAAAATAAACGAAAAATGTTTGGCCCTTTTGGAGCTTTTTTGCTCGTATGTTTCCTATGATATTTCTGGATATATCAGTATCACAATTCACAGCGCATTCATTCTGTGTGTAGGGTTATTGAAAAAGATGCGGAAAATTTAAAAATTCAATTTAATTACTCACCCTTTTGACAGATGTACCCAGTTTTTGCTGTACATTTTGTATCAGCCCATTTATAATTGTACACAGCATGTTTCAATAAGCAATTTTCATCTTTTCCGCCGTTTGGTTCATTTTTGTCACCTGGCCACCGCAACCTATATAACAGTCAAGAATGATAAGACAATGCTATTTAATTTATAAAAAAAATAGCGCTCCAGAAGTATGTGCATCAAGATGGCGGACACCGGAACGTAGTATGTGTACACGGTTAGGGTTAGGCCATAATTTTATTCCAATTTTCCTCATTTTAGTTCTATTACGAGTTCCGTGACTAGCCAAGTCACTCCCATGGAAATTAATCCTGAAATTATGGTCTAACCCTATCCTAGTACACATACCTGATCCCGGTGTCCGCCATCTTGGTTCACATACCTCTGGAGTACCAAAAAAATTATAAAAATATTTATTTGTATTGTCAACAACAACAGCTTGCCGCATTCTTGGCATTGTATTTGAAATAACGCAATTCATTTCAGGGAAAATGTGCATTGGAAGCAAATGCCAACGATAAAATATTTCATTAACTTCTTCACATATTTGATTGACCGATTATTTGAAAATATTTGACGTAAAAAGAAACAAATCACCAATGTGCATCAGTTTTACTGATGGTTGTTCCATCTCCCCATTTCCAACTATCTTCTGTCTTCAAGTCATTTCCACTTGTCCAGTAATTCATGGTACCACTGAAAATTTAAAAACTACTAACAATCGGGTAGCAATACTTCCTACGTATATCTGGATTCAGCATCAGAGAGACAATATGTACAAGAAAAGATATATATCAAAATGAATATCAAAATATTAATCAATTAATAAAAACTACGGCCTATTATTTTATAATTAACTGTCAAAAAATAGATCACGTTTACAGTTTTAGATAGCATTTGGCATAAACTTGAAAACGATATCTTTTCCTCATTTTATGCACAACACCAGATATTAGATCCGTTGTTCTTTTATTGTAATTTGGGTTCACTATATTATAATTTTCTATGTAATAATACTCACAGTTGAGAAAGTTTTGTTGTCAACAGTGAATCTAATCCATCGGTATTAATTGATACTAAACTCTTTCCATTTGTAATGCATGATATGTTCGCTTCGGAAAATGATTTTTTCGGATTGCTCATTATTGTTAGAGCCAAATTACTGTTACTATAGAGAGTCCAGGTTAAATCTGTAAATGAAATTCAATTCAAATAAAATGCATTGCTTAAAATGAATGAATGTTAAAATGAATGTTTTGAACAACAAAACCTATATCATATGTACAACTAAAACCACTTGATTTAGTTCTTTACGCATTGGGTTGTTTTAGTTACTCTGTTAACTAACTTCTGGTGATATTATGCTTGTTACTAACTATCATCAAAAAGAGGCTTTTTTTGTTCAGTAAATATTTGAAATGATTGCACCAAATAAACTGAGGATTGTTTGCTACATTAAAAGATTATAGGGATGATCACAATGAAATATGCGCGCATGAACGTGAGTAATAGCCACTACTCCTGTCTCAGTTTCAAAAACTATAAAATGCGTCCCAACAATCTTTTTGTAGAATTGGCGCTAGCATTCAAAAGGGCAAGGTCAAGTATGAAAATGACTATATATATAACTATACATTTTAACATACCTAATTGACATACATACCGCAACCGGAGTTGGCAGTCAGTATTAAACCATTTTCCATCACTAGTTCTAGTAGATCCACAGTAGTTATTTTTATTTGAGTTAACAATTTGAGGATTTCCGGCAAACCTGACAGAAGAATACAAAGCAAATTGATGAAGTTTTTATTCACAAATAGTGTTTGGACAATTTTGCATGTTATTGCTTCGAATTTCTTATTATTTAGATTTATGATTAAAAATTTTAAAAATTTATATAAACCCATGCAATCTTACAGTTTTTGCCGAATTTTTTTGAAAACATGATTAGGGTAACGAAAATTTTCTAAGCTGAATCACACGTTCAAATAGAAAACATATATGTTTTTGTTATTTCAATATTCATAGAAAACATTCGACAGGAAATTTTGGTATTAGTTTGCACAATATGTATTATATCAGAAAACTTATATCTTTTGAAAAAATTATTGCTTTTATAAATTGATTCGTCTCAATGAAACGATGAACCGCATTCTGCTCACAATTACTGTTTTCCTTCTTAAAATAATTTAGCGTTTTATGTAACGTTAATTTATTGAAGATCAATCAATAATGTTGAAAAGAAAATTTTGGAACATCCTTTCAAATTCAGTATAATGAGAGCCGATATTTTACCGAAACTTTTTCTGTCTTAATATGAGAACACTTCAGATTTATTTGCCGATCTTTTCAACAAACTCTGTTCGCATATAATTGTAGTCTATTCTTTGCGCGACCTTTGTGACTGTATATTTGAGCATTGCCTTCTTTCTTTTAGCAAGTCAATGTTTTAAACTTAATTAATTTTTCAATATCGCCATTTTATGTTGAAATGTTCAATTACGTGGATTATTAGATAAATATACTTATATATATACGCATAAAAATTCGGATGTAAAATATTTTTGGTATATATAAGATTTCTAATATATCTAACATATAAACATCGCAAATTTCTATACCTGTTATCCTAAGAACAAAACAACATTTTACAGATATCGTTTTCTTCAAATATTCCTATTAAAAAGTGAAAACACAAAAAAACGTACCAATTGGTATATTTCAATGAATGTTCAATGTTGTTCCATTTCCATCCACTGTCATAATGCAAACCGATCCAAAGGGCCGATCTTAACAAAAATTGCATTTTCTATAATTTGATCAATGCCTTTCGAGTAAGAGTGTAATTTATCGTGAAAGATCAAATATTCGGAGACTTAACGAGGAATCGGAGAATTTATAAATGAGGTCTATGTATATATGATGTATATAAATTTCTTTCATTCAGAAATTTAACATACAACTCTCCAAAACTGAAGTAAAGCTGTTTTAACACCCACCTTTGCATATTAATATTCCCAATAAAACTAGCCCCTATGAATACAAATGAAATATTTGATATTTTCCTACGTTTGTAACTGCCTTATTGCAGCTTGAGTTTCTTCATCTTTAATCTCAACAAGCCATGCATTTCTGCCTTCACAAACAGATTTGGCAGCATCATATGTTTTTCCTTCTTCAAACAGTTCCAATCTATAGTTTCTAAAATTTGATGTACCTAAACAATAATAACTTTGCTAAATTCCGATCATTTCTGCAAAATGTGACAACTTAGAGTTTTCTCTCGATACCAGAAAAACTCTTCGCATGTTTAACCGTTGCAATGTTTTTAAGCCTAATTTGAGAATGTTGTTGCGAGTTGGTGCTTACATGCTGGTTTACAAGTTCTGCTCTTTAAAAAACTCCTGGGAAATTTACCTAAAAAATTACTGTTGATTCATTGATACTTGAATTTCATAACCACAACTAAGACGGAGGAATAGCACGCAGAACCCAAAAACAACAATCAATGTTTACAACCACATTTGAAAATCGCTTTTCGTGAAAAAAATGTTTCGGCTGCTACAGAAAGTTTTATTGTTATGTGATCTTTGATTTATTGCTATCTGCATAACTAACTTTTGTTGAGCAGAGAGAATATATAAATAGAACTTATATAACAGAACCCGCGAAAATATCTCTTGTGTCTTACGAAAAGAGTTTCATAGATTCAATGATGCTGAACAACAACAACAACAACAAAAATGGAAATCTGGTAAGGAAAAAACAAACTGCACTCACCTGAAGGGGATTGTCCTTGAATAGAATTAAAAAATCGAATCCATATAAGTAGGAATAAATACCGCATGGTATACTTTTTCTATATCACAAGAGTTTATATTATGTTTATGCTGTATATGACTAAGCAGAACGCAATAGATAAAAATTATTGTGAGAGTTTTTCATTGTAAAAATTTATTTGATCATTGATTAATGATTAAAGAAAACTCCCAAACTCAATAATATCAAATTAAAAGTTCAATATTCCGAAATATAGTAAACAATTTTTTTGTATTATCTCCCAAATTTACATTTTTAATGAAGGATGACATGATTTTCAGAAATGGACTATTTTAAAATATTATTGAACGCTAATTTTGGAGAATACGAATTAGGCTAATTGAAACACTATTCCAAGCTTGTCAATAAAAAATATACATTTTCAAAACGAGCCCAATTTACAGTTTTGAGCTCCTATTGCCAAGAAAGATTTCTGATTAGCCAGGCTTGTAGGCAAGTAGAGGTCGTCGTTCTCGGCAAATAAGGTGAGCTAGTTTCCATTTTTTCAAAAATCTCTCTTTACAAGATTATTGCGGTAGAAATCTGAATTATCGGTTATTCGAATTTAAACAAAAATTATTCTGTCAAAACCAAAACTTCGGAAAAAAATTTCTTCTGACTAAGCAGATGTGGGACAAATATTGATAATTCTCAAAATTGATAATACCTGTATTATCACGTAACCGAAAATAATCCAGAATCTTGTGTTGTTATTTTGTTTATAATAAATGACAACATATAATTTGTAAATACTTTTCTTGCTGATTCATTAATTTGGCGTCGCCTGGTTTTCCTTTCCGTAAACTGAGTGATATAGATTCAAATTACAGTGGATTGTCTCGATCGTCCATATTAAGTTTTACAAAATTGATATACTTTCAAAATTTGAAAAATAAATAGTACTACGCTGCCGTCGATCACCATTTTCGTCAAACTGCCAACCAGATAAAGCAAATAAAAATGGTAAGTTCAGAAACAAGAACGAGCAATATGGCAGCATCGCGATAATATATTTGGAACGATGCTGTTTTTTTTTATCAAATCTAAACAAATCCTACGCCGATCTGTTATAGAAGTTATTATTAAAAATGCGTAAAACCTTTGCCCTCGCTTTTACTTCCTTCTGCCATCTATTTTAACAGTAGTTAACTAATGTGACTTACAAAACGGAAACGCGTTTTTAGTCATTGGAATCGATCTAGCTATCTATACTGATGAGATGCAACCCAGTGAATTTGGTGATGAATAATACCTGGTCCAGTTCGGTCTATTCGTGATGAATACAAAATGCTCGTTAAAATAGAATTTGTGCACACGGAACTTTAACTCACCTCAGTGTATTTCCGCAATTTATCATAACACTCACGTAGCCTGAATAATATATGATATGGTAGTCAGGATAATGTTTCCTGGTAACAATACTCGAAAAAGTACCCATGAGTATTTTTTTTTATTGTCTACATATTTGGAATTCAAATTTTTTGTTAGCCGGTTCCATCACACAAATGTCATATCTTTCAGCCGGTTCTGTTACAAAAGTCATGTTTTTTTTCAGTGATGCTAACCGGTTCGCTGATCTCATAAAATTCCGTGAGACGGTTCTATAGAACCGGTGCGAACCGGCTGAATCCCACTACTGGTTCTAAGTTCTAACAGGCACCGGAGAATGGGCTCTGGGCTCTTCTTCAAGTAACATCGAGGAATATCAACATTCCATACTGATTGCTTTCCCAGTTCTTCATCCAGTAAATTCAATTCTGGAGAAAAGTCTCTAGTTCTGAACTCTATCGAGGTAAAAATTGTTGCTTGAAGCAACAGATTTATTGGCCGATGAATGGCAAGGCAACACATTCTCACCAGGTTGTAGGAAATACCTAATTATTGCTTACAGATTATTGAAAAATATTCCAATTTACCCTCAAATGAGACAATAATTCTGCAGTGACGCATTATCAGCTATCAACATTTATTTCGCAAAATGGTTATGGATAACATTGCAATAATCCCAGTAACAATTATTTAAATGCTAATTACCACTATTTTGAGAAATAAAAGATGATAGCTGGTAATGAAAAGTTCATTTACGATTGAACAAATACCGAATACACGGTTCTTATGCTTAGTGGGAATAAATTGTTCTATAATAGGCGAAGAAAGATTGAAAACCATTAGTTTGAAGCCATATTCTAATTCGTTTATACGATCTCGAAACGCTCTTTTTGAATGGTGAGGTTGAGCCTCAAAAACCAATTTATGGAATACAGAAAGTCCAATGACTTGTCATCAGCCTCCCTTTAAAAACAAAAACAGCTGGTATGGTCAATTCAAAAACAAACTGGTAGTGAATAATCCATGCATGCTAATCAAAATGGTGGTGGATGGAGCAACAGCAATAAGATATCACAGTTTTATTGCAATACATATTTATGTCCGGATTGTCCGCATTATAAACTGCATAAAACTGCGACTTGGGTGTAACATTATCTAAAGATTCATTAATGAATGGATGAATTGCGGATACGGAGTTCTTATGCATATTGAGGGAAACGTTTCAAAATAGGCGCAGAGAAGAATTTTTCGAAAAAGGTTGGAGGCCACTGCTTTAAATTCATAGTCATTTTTTTGTTTCGATCACTCTAAAGATGAGATTTTCGTATTCATCCCGGGTAAGAAAAAATGATCGCACCAATTAATCCCAGGATAATTATTCCTTTCACTTCATAATTTATTGCAAACATTTTCGTGAGAAGCGAGGTATTATGCTATAAACATCAATGTATGGAATACAGTTACCACCGCTCTTCAAATCTGAAAACATAGGAACTATAACTCAGTTTTATACCTGAACCTAATATCGACAGAATTGCCGTCATTGCTGTGGTTATGTTCAATTATGGGATAATCATTAATTAATTACCGCACCAGTAAAGTGCTTTTTTCTATTTGTTTACGTTTGTGTTTAAGTCTGTGTGGGAGCGGTTTGCTTTGTATATGGTAGTGGAATATTAACTGAAACATAGCTATGAGATGAATTGAGATAATGTTATCTTAGAAGAGAGCTTAAATGAGGTAAGTTATAGATAAAAATTAGTTATCCAAGATTATTGCAAATACTATATTACATATAATTTCGAATTATTTTTTGAAATCCGAGATGACTGCTATATGTAAAAATCATTATTTTCAAAGAAATAATATCTACGAGCAACCTACCAGAAAGCTATTGAGTTTTGTACAAATATAAAAGAGGTTAGTATGGTTTATTCAGCATTGCGAGCAAAGGAAACTTGACGCAATACCATTACCAAATCTAGCTTAGAAATTACCAAGACGTCGTCGGTCGTTGTTTTCAACAAGAACAACTGGCCAGTCATGCAAATAGATATTTCAACCCCTTTAGCACAGTTGTCCCGCTGTTCGGGGTTGAGGTAGAGACATATTTTAAACAGGCGGTCAAAATTGGAATAAAATATGGAATCCGTGCAACTTGCTTAATTCAGGTAAGTAGTATTCATGTGAATAGATAGGTTATTTTAATAATACAGGATAATTGTTCACTTCCCTTTACAAACTCCCATGTATGAAGTTGAGATAATATAAAACTCTGATTGATATGATTCTATAAAGTAGTATTCATACAAAAAGAGATTCGTACAATTGGCACAAGTAGGGCAAGAAGTTTTTGACAATTAGAAAACTGGAGTATTGTTTCAATTCTACGAACACGCGCGGAAGAAGAGCCAAATTTCTTATTTAATGGTTGAATTTGTGAGTGTCTCGTGCTGATGATAAACTTGAAAATATACCTTTTTAATCAGGTATTTCAGAAATTATCACAGAAGAGTGGGAGGACGATCGTTAAACAAAATGTGACATTATTACTTATTACTTATCGATTTTAATCGGTAAGTATGTTGATAGGTATTTGTCTGTCTGTTTGTTTGTCTGCCTGACTGATAGATGCACGGCAGCTGTGGTGCACGTTACCCATTTGCTGCGATCGTTTAACTTTTAAAGCAGAAAACGTGAACAGATTTGCTATTTATCACTGCATTCCAATCGAATATTATTTGCTTCTAATTGGCGTCCGAACTACAATTTCTTCGCCATCGAAAAAATGTTGCGTTGCTGTGATTATTTAACAGGTATTATAATGGACTTGTGTTCTTCTGAACTGTCGTAACTTATTCCAAAAAAGTTTTCAGTCGTCAGATGCTGTTGGCTGTGAACTCTCACGCGTTCATTCATTGTACTTGCTATACCTAAAGAAATTTATGCTCGAAAGTTTTTTAAAGCTAATATAATATCAAATAATATTTCGTGTTGTGTAATGCAGATCGGAGCGGTCCAGTTCTTATCTTGATCTCTATTGCACCCTCTTTCTGCGATTGCCCGATCCTAACTCCAACGAATGCAAAACTATCAGAATTTACCAGCACACAATTGATATATTATTGCCAACTCCAAAGTATGTCATGGATATATACTGTTCCCTACTGTCTTAACAGCGCCAGCGACGCGAAAGCCGCGTAATATGCTTATAGTTGGAAAATGGATTGTGATGATCAACTAGATCTGTTCCTATTCAAACCCGATTTACAACTAATAATAATATTTTTGCCTGATTGTGCCTACATTTTTTTCAAGAACTTCAGTTATGTCGGATTCACTTTACCCCATAGCTGCGGTATTTTCCTGATCGTATTGACATGAAGTGCTAAAGTGTGCAAGTATGTATATGGTAATCAAAATATATGCAGCAGCAATAAAATATAATCCTTCAACGAAGTGCTTCCCAGCCTCAGAACTCTTTCCCATGAAGAATTTTGTGTTTTCGGGGAGCAAATATAAATTACTTTGTAGGCTGTTAAGTGTATGATTTAGTTATTTAGTATAATTGTAATACATATTTTTAGACACATGATGAAGTATTCAAACTGCACATAAGTCTGAGTGCGACTTGCCCGTAACATTAATGGTATAATGAGGGAGGAATAAAGAATTCAAGAGTAGGTTGATTAAGGCATCACCAATAAATTACCAAATTTGATCGGTTGTACGTTGAAGCATGTCATTGCCTCCATAAAAAACGGTCTCATTTGGAAGTATAATTGTCTGTATTGGAGATGTATTGCATTTTCGTCTCAAGAAACATGAAATCTATACATTTTCGCGGCCAAGAACAATATATTTTTGTAGGCAGCGAGATGCGGGCGACTTTGAACTCGGCCAGGCGCGAAAAGTCTTGCGGTAGATTATTATTCATTTTCCTTGTTAGTCTATACCGTCGGAAGTCTTCCTCAAACGTCATTTGCTCGTTTCCACAAGTTGTATGCAAGTGTAGCAAATACATACATCTATCTAGCAGTTGCTAATTTGAGTCTAAATAAGTCTAGGACTCCATTTCATATATATATTTAATACTCTAATAATTCCCATATGTATCAAAGACACGTGACCATGGTTTCAAAAGTTACTTATTAAACATGTTAATTATTTATCTATTATATTAATTGCGTGGTTATTAAAATGAAGAAAAGGCGAGACTAAAAATAAAATTATGATGAATAGGATCCGAGTATTCACAAAATTGTCAAATGAATTAAAATTACTATTATAATGTCTACACTACAGTAAAGAAGTTGAAATGATCTCGGACTACACAAATTAAGTATACATCGACACGCGCACCTGAATCCAGCATTCTTGTAGGATATTGTCTATTTAATATTGTCAATCTGTGAGCTATATATTTTTATTGGAGGTAGAAATGATATTCCATCCTTATTTTTCATGAAACTCTATATTAAATTCGTGAGGACTGTATGAAACTGCAAATACGCCTTTATTAAACGAAGGTAGTGGTTTGTTCCTAGGTTTCCGTATTTTAAACTGTCTGACAATGTTTGCGAAAACCAAGAAAACGTGCATTCTTGCTATCTGTTCTCCAATACAATGGCGACTTCCAATGCAAAAAGGCATCACGTGATCAGTTGGAATGAATTTCTCGTCTTCATCAATAAATCTTTCTGGAAAAAATTCATCTGGATTCTTGAATACTTTCGGATTTCGATGAACAGCCCAGAGGTTTGGAACAATCTTCAAAAAATAAACAAATAAATAAACTTCGCCTAGTTTGACTTTACTTCCACTTTATTGCTAATTGCTAGTATTAAGTTGAAATAAATGCCTTGCCACACGACGATTTTGACTAGATTTTATCTTCAAATAAAAAAAGGATGTCTGAACAAATCATTCAACGACAAACTGTCAGTTTTCAGTGAACACGAACGAGTTTGACAGACTGTAGCCGACTGGAGCAGTATCGATATTTACCATCGAATATGTATAAATTAACAGAACCAATAAAGGGTACTCCAGTAGTATGTGTATTGTGTACCAGGTTAGGGTTAGGCCATAATTTTGTTCCGATTTTTCTTATTTTAATTCTATTACGAGTTCAGAATATACCCCCTGCCCATAGGTTTCAGTCCCTTTACACAACAATGTAAAGTAGGCGAACAAAATTAGTTACTTCCATATTGGTACAAGCACTTTTGGAGCGCCCAATAAACTGGGTAGGATAAGCAAAGAACCGCGCAGTTGATTGCTTGTTCGCACTTGGACGTGTTTCGTAAAATGCTATTGTCGTCTGGTCACTATATTTATTATCCTCTACATTGTCATATACGCCAATATCTTTTATATTCATGGAGTTAATATATCAACCGTATGGCTTATATTATCCCAATAGATAGATGGTTAGCATTCTTTAGAACAGGGATTTTCAGCTGCTGGTATTTTCATCTGCTCGTCAGATACATTAGCGCAAGGGTTCCCAAACCGCGGGCCAAATCCGGCCCACGTAACGATTTGAAATGGTCCGTCGGACTCGATTAGTGATGGGACACGCGGTGTCGCTCTTGAGTCAGAGCGAAAGATACACGCCGATAGATCGATAGGTCGGCGGTCTCCGATCGCTATCTCGTTATTTAAGGTTTACCAGCGTTGTTTTATCTATAATACGTAATAACGACAGAGCCGGAAGATTCATTCTCAAGACTCATTCCCTATTTGTCTGGACAAGAATTTCCATGAATAGTGTTTGCAAGTTAATTCTGGTTAAAATTAAGGTTGTTGGCTGTGGTTAAAACATAATTTATATGGCTGCCGGTTAGGGCCAAACATTTGGTATGTAAATACTGTTACATGCTATATGATTTGATAATCTGTATATAATTTATAACATATTGTTATTTGTCGATTGCCTTGAATTGTAGTTGTGATTTTGTAATACTCTATGATTTTATTAGTTAGCCACATGAAAGATTTCATTGCAAGTATTGTCATGTTGATTGATATTAAAAAATGACGTCGGTTTTAAGTTGAATACCACTGGGATAGGACTTATAAAGCACAGGCCCGTTGTCAGCTGTTCACGAACTATGATTCTTTGAAAGTACTATCATTTCAAGTTTGGGTCCGGACTCCGGATTGGGACACATTGTCAAAGTGACCATCGCCAGTTGAAAAAAATCTTGATAGTCATAAGCACCATTAAACCTTTCTTGGCCGTCTCCCTGTGCCTGTCATATATAACTTCTTCATAACCTCCACTAATCACTGACTATTACCCCCAAAAATTATATTTGACTCATCCTTAGGGGGCGTGTCATGAGAATATTGAGAACCACGGGACTATAGCAAGAGTGTGAAACCTGCGGCCCGCGGGCCAAATGAGGCTCACAAGGAAAAATTTTGCCGCCCTATAGGAGAACTGCAAATTTTGAATTATGTGCGCCAGCAAAACAGGTTTTTAATTCAGGTTAAACTGGTATGTGCGAGTGATTCCAATCCCTTTTCGACTTTGCGTTGCAACGCCTATGCCGGAGTCCAATTTATTATCTACGCCTATGACGTTACGATACCCTAACAGCTAGCTTGTGCAAAGCGAACAACGCATGTCATAAGATCAATACCCAAAATATTTGTGCCTGCAACTACTAGAAAGCCTATGTTGAAAAAAGATGCGGCCAGCGGTTTCACCCAGTTATTTGTATGTGGCCCTCCTGTAAGGTGTCACACCCCTAGACTATAACCGGATGACGACAAAATATTTTGAAATCCTCGGGCATATGGCCAGAAACAAATTGCCATCATCTGATTTATAAGATGTACATTGTCGAGTGTGATCCTAATGCTTAGCCATTCTCACCGTAGTTTTTGCTGGGATATTGTAACCCTGAACAATCATGTCTTCCGTCGTTTCGTGCGAAACCGCAAGTGGTGCCGGAGTCCTGTGTCGCCAAACTTCTTGTATGAAAGCTCGAGTGTACGGAAGTTTTTCTTCGTGTTCCATTGTAACCTTGCTGTCTTGGCCTTAAAAGGATTGTTTTTATAGCTTGGGCGGGAACTAGAAGAAAAAGAAAAAAACAGGATTCCGGAGAACACATTCAGCCTCAACCCTTCATATCTTCATTTCGAAAACATTGAATGGATTTCGCGGCGGCAGTAAAACTTGCGAGATAAAAAAGTAGACATTGCCCTATGATTAGTAACGAAGCCGTAGCAAGAAATTGATACCGATCTACGAACAATCGAAAGGTTTATATGCAATTTAGTTTTAGATATCAGTTAAAACAAATTGCACTAAATTGTCAGCGCATTGTTTTCATTTTGTGGCTTGACATTTCGCGTGTGGGAAATACAAATTTGTACGTGTCAGGCCGGAAAAGTTGAGAATATTAGATGTTAAAAATACTAATTTTGCTGGATCATAAAATTTTCATATTTCCTCAAAACGTCGCTAAATCTTATCGCCTTAGTGCATCGGCTGTATGTATTAAAACGTAACTTAGCTAAGACCAATCTGAAAAATTATGAATCAGCTTGAGACCTGAATGGGTGCAGAATTGACCAGATGAATAAATAATCCGACTGTAATTGCGAAAATTCTAAAGCTATTTTTGACTTAATTTTTAACTATCATTTCATACCTATTGCATTATTTAATTCCTCCGATATTTTGTCCTGACATTCAGGAAATACAGCCAAGGCAAATAAGCACCAAAGAATGCTAGTCGATGCTGTATCCGTACCTGCTCCAAGAATGTCCTGAATTATGATGATTAACTGGCGCATCTAAATATGGTTTAAAATTTTAAAATTTCTGCATTTAATATTGATGTTTAATTGGACCAATTTCCAAAAATAATTTAAAATGCTCATTGGTATTTATTTCCATTCACTCGTTACCAATTTTCAGTTTGTCAGGAATTCTAACCCGGCGAGATCGAGCAGTAATTTGTGATTACAGCGTTGTTTGCGAAGCCCCGTTCAGAAAACATTATTTACCTCAATTGAAATGTCAGAAGTTCACATTCATCATCTATAAATTGACTTTTCTGTCAAGCTAAATATTTAGAGTCTGCGCTAATTGTCAAATCACAACAATTACATACAAATCTCAAATAAGCAACTAATGCATTTAACTATACTCAGGTAAAAGTTATAGTGAATTTTAAAATATATATTAACATAAATAAATATACATTAACACTTCAGTTTTGTTGAGCAGCATGAAATCTGTTTTCAAATATATCCTAGTTGAAATGATTGTAGTGCCTTGTTTATTAAGAATATTATTTTTTAAATAAATTTCAAAAAAAGATTTTTAAAACTTCAAACCGTGAATGACTCATCTTGTCCATTGTTCATTTCGTCAAGATATTTGTTAAGGAAATCTGAATATTCTTCCTTTTTGTCTGACGAATTTTGACGTTTCTCTATTATTGATTTTATCTTTCCTTGGTAAAAATACGGAATGATACACTCTTTTTGAACCTTAATTTTATTATGTCTATTTTTTTCAATTTACCACAAATTTACCATGAATAAATAAAATGGCTTTTATTAATTTTTAAACGCTGTACAGTTTATCAAGTTTAAAGATCAAGAGTCGTACATTGCTTACCCATGTTCTTTTAAAATGTTAGTTTCATTGCTCAATTTTCCAGAATTGTTGAAAATACGAAATTTATTGTTACATGGGCTTTCATACCATTTAAATTTTGACGACTTACATAACAAATATTGAATACTATATCGACCCACTATTTTTATGGGTGACATTTAAGAGATATCGATTATGCTATAATGTGTTGACAAGTGGAAATGTCAAAATTGACGAGGCAAGGCACAACGTACTTATCATTTATCGATAAATTTATCGATATATTAAAATAATACTGCATAAATAGCCAGTTCACTCTATTTTGTAACGATCATGTTGGAAAAACATGCGCAATACCTTGCAAAAAGAAGAACCCGGATAACATGCTGGAATAAGCTTTTTTGAAAATTGAAAAATGTCTGAGGAATGGAGCAAGAAACAAGATTCCAACATCTGAAAAACTGCAATATAACAAATTTGTTAATATTACGTAACTTTGCACTTACAATTGTCACAAAGTCGTACTAAAATAGATGAACGGAGAAGGCTATTCAATTCGCGATCACCGAGAACGTGCCGTGCCAAACCAATGTAAATAACTAATTCTCTGAAAATTATATAAAAAAAACTTTTGGACGCATTAGCAATACGGGATATATAATCAAGATCACATATAAGAAAATATAAAGGTCAATATGTAAATTAGTGAATTAAAACGCTAAACAACTTACATAGTTACAACTGAAGTGATGCGACCGAGTTCTTTCTCATTATGTGGAAACCGGAATCCCATGAAAATATTGATCATAACATTTGCTGTCATGTTAGCGAGTAAATTCTGGGTAAAAATTATTATATTAGCGTTAACTCGTAGAGTACTCTCCCCAAAAGTAATTACTGCAGAAATAACAATATCAAAAGAATGAATGAATTACAAAGGATTGAAACGACATGCCTTTAACTGAGCATTGGCTGAATCTAATTTGATGGGTGATATTTTCTGGCATCGTGTTTGCATCAGTATAAAACCTACCTACTATCAGGTAGATAAAAATCGGTCGTCAAATATAATGATTGCATTATATCAATTTAATTAAACAACAAGCAAATGATTGGGAGGCAAAGTGAGAAATAAGGGATTTTTTGCTTCACTCCGAGTAAGTAGTAACATTTGGATGTTAAAATTTTGTTTCTTGCTTTTATTAGAGCAAATGTAGAATAAAATTTACGCAATGCAGTTTATTGAACTGCTAATTTTATTCGTCTGGGAATTAGCCAACTGTATTCATTTACCGCTGTAATTCAAACGAACTTGTAAATATTGTTCACATATCGTTATGTGCTATTGTCTCAATTTACTTTCAAAATGGTGTTTTTTTAGTTCATTCCCTACAATACAGAAGCTTCTTACCTGACAATCAATTTCTTCATCACCTGTTTTGCTCAAATCTTCACATAAATAGGAAATTTCTTCGAGGATTTTGTCCTCAATCATCTGCTTGCTAAATCTAAAAATTACAGAAAATAAATTTTTATCAAATTTACAATATGGAATCAAAATGAATCTTCCTGTGGAAGCCTATGGAATCTCCGAATGAATTGCGCTAAGTCAAAGGTTACTGAATGATGTGAAACTTTTGCGATCATTGCTTTGCTACTTTTTTCGGCGTCCGTAATAATATTAATAATAATAAGCTATAAACACGAAGGTCGTGCATCGATAGGTACGGCAAAGCCTTCCAGCACCGAGTTTGCTGAAAAGAGCAGTGAACAACCTTGACGGGTGCAGTCAAGCGTAAGGGAATAAAAAGTGTTATTCATTTTATACGACAATTGTTCGCGCCGTTTTCAAGCAAGGTTCCGTAAAACCCACTACTGATAGTAGGGACTAGGAGAATAAAAAGTGTTCCTGTTTAATGAAAATTTTGGTTCAAATATTGGGTCCCATAAGGCCCAATGGAGATTGAAATCGATCGATATGAGATTGCAAAAAAAAACATTCATATATTCACAGAAACAACAAAAAAAGTCAGAAAACGATTCATCATAAGTCCACTTCGTGTTCAATAAGTCCTATTGTAATTGTTTTGCAAGTTTGTTCTGGGTCTAAATGATTTTTTTCTATTTTTATAGCGTCATTTTGTAATAGAAATTGTTGAATTTGACATACTCTTGTTCAAGATAGTATTGCTAAAAGTTCTACAATGTAATAGTCACCCTTTGATAGTCTTCAAAGCAAACATTCGTTGACGTTTCCAGACTGGTCCACCGTTGAAGGTTATTGACAGCCCATAGTTTATTTCCTCCAATAACTTGATTCTTGGTCTATTCGCAGTAAGTCTCCCATTTTTAATTAAGGCCTAAAGAGAAAGAAATTTATAAATTGAAATTTGATATACTTACCCAGCTTACCCGGGTGACCCTAGCAAAAATTCAGCTTTGCTCTTTTCCCCTCTAGATCAGTGGTTCTCAACCTTTTATTTACTGCGTGTCACGTTAGTGTGTTTTACTCCTACCGCGTACCACCGACAAAGCCCGTTTTGGGAGTATTCTATAATGCGTCACTACATTCATTTTAGAGTTTTGCGCGAAGAGTATTCTATAATGCGTCACTACATTCATTTTAGAGTTTCGTGCGAAGTTTCAACGTATCAATTATATGCTGTAACAGCGTATTAGTTGCGTGCAAAACCGTGAGAAAATTTGCATCGTCTACAGTCAAAACTGAAACCTTGATTTGTCGCAAAACTCGAACGAATACACTTTAATCGGCGCTAGCCGCTTCCATGAACTGCCTAACCTAGTCTACAAATTAATTAGCCTTAAAACTTGAGATGATGCCGACTAGCATGATGTATCAAGGCGTTATGAGGGCATATACACACGCATCGACCACTCCCGCCGAACGCTTCTTTCGTATCCGATTTCTCTATGGAGATGCATTGTGAACCTGACACGTTAAACGGGCAAAAACATTCCCGTCACGTTTTGTTTTAGGTAGGCAGTAACAGGCGAGGGCGATCTCTAAAGACAAGGTCTGGTAGCGCTATAAACCCGTTCCGCAAATACATACAGTATGGGAGATATATGGATAATTATTGCAATAATTCAAAGCCGCTCGCGTACCACTTGATAAGATCCCGCGTACCACAGGTTGAGAACCCCTGTCCTAGATTTACATCATTATACTGTACGTATATCAATCATCACCACCTTATATTACCTCATGAATGGCATCTCGACTGTTCAGAACCACGCAATATTCTGTTCCGATTTGTACAGAAAATACATGGCCGTAATCCTTTGCCAGCTCAGTGTAGGTCAAAGCAGGATTCTTATTTAAAAACGGCATATATCCAATGATCGGTAATCCGGTAGGCCCAGGTGGAAGGTTCTTCTTTTTGTGCTTTCGAAGATAAATAAGAGACAACAGACAAATCAAAATTATACTAAAAATTGCTATCATTTTTATAAATATCTGTGAAAATGTGCATAAAATTTTCATATTTACCACATGTTGAACACTTTGGTAAGCGCAATAAATAAATAATCGATAGAATGAGCCTTCGGGAGTCAAATTAGCGTGGTATAATAACCCACTGTAGCCAGATTCCCAGTGATAAAAAGCCAGGTCAGGGAACAAAAAGAGGCAGGCGTTTCACTAAGTATAAAATTGAAATTTCATTTAGAAAATGTACTATAATCACATAAAAGTTTCTTCTGCAAATGGAGATTCAATGAAGAATTTTTCAGATTTAAAATACAACTAACGTGTCAGCTTTGAAACTATTCAACATTTTGTTTGAAGAAATAAATTCTTTGCAGAATTTTTTGCAAGATAAGAGTGTAAGGACATCAAATTAAGTTTCGGTATTTCGGGCAAAACTAGTAATATTAGCTGTAAATCGGGTTTAACTCAGATTCGTTGAATTAGGACAAAACCAGTTGGCCATAACAATTCTTAGTTGTTGTGCGTCATTCGCGTCGCAGGCCGTTGCGCGGAGACAAAGTTCTAATTACTGCCTCTAACAGAGACAACTGAAGTCTATTTCTTGCGTTAGTTCGTATGCAGGTTGATAATAGGAACACCCATTCACTACGACATTGCTTACAGTTACAGGTGCTATGAGGCATGTAGCAAGCTCCGTTCTAAAACGGCTCTATATCCCGAGGGTAGCCCATTTTTTAAATTGTTTATCTTTCTTCCAATCAATAAAAGGCGACTTCCGTACTGCTCTTCAATAATAGTCTTGATTTTTCCGGCCAAGTTCAAAAAACGGCACTTCGAAAATATTGGTCTCAAAACCTGGTTAAAAATTATTTTGAGGCTGTAATTGGTTGGGTCATTGAATAAATTTATTGACGCAGGAAGTCGTCTTTTAACTTGATCAAGGGCTTCTTCAAGCATGGACAAACATCTTTCCTTAACAGCCAAGATTACATGTTGGCATTTAATGGTGTTCGAATTCTTTTGAATGGACATCAAATTCTCCGGGAATTGGTGTCAAATCAACATTATGAATATATTTTTCTTAATATCAATTCACCGATGGATTGATTGATTATTTATACACCCTAATATTAAGACTTTTATAGTAAACTTGTGATCTACCTTAACAAATTACTGATAAATTTGATTATTATACAGTGGGTGAATTCAAATTGCAAAAGTATTACGCGACTATTTAACTCTAAGTGGATCACATACTGCAGTACTAATGCAACACCCAATACTATCTGTCTTTCCTCCCCCCGAAACTTCAATGACAACTGAGGGGTCTAGTATCTGGCAATCTATGCGGTGCTGTCCTCAGTTTAGTTATATATAAGTCACAACAAAATACGTACAGTACGACTCAAAAGCCAAAATGTTAAGTATCTAAGCAACACGACACGACATATGAGCGTTTGTCACAGTACAAATCTTGCTCAAAAAAAGGTGGGCAGTAGTTGAGTTTATTTCAATGTTTAAAAAAGCGAGCAAATGCTACATAAAGCTGTGGCCCGTTAAACCTGGAGAAACTATCGGTGTACTGAGAACTGTGAAAATTGTAAAAACAATATATATGTCGAGAATATTTCAGATTACTGCCTATTTTACGACAGAATCAGGCCTCGTCTGGACTGCCTATTGGGACTAACTTGTCGGACCTTTCTGATACATAAATCTGATCTGTTAATACTGCACCTTATTTGCTAAGAATTCCACAATTTAACAAAAAAGCATTCAGCCTGTCATGTAGCTGCATCGAAATCGCAGCTTTCTTCACTGTGAAGCATATTTATTGGATTATTCTGCGGCGTATTTATCTAAATAGTATATGAATGAATTCAGCGATATAACGTAGGCTGTAACTTCGTTGGTCTACAAACATTAACATTACACTGTATAAATAGTAAAACTTCGTCAATAAATCTATTCTCTATCGTCGGAATGGAATAAACCGGCGTTAAGTTAATTTGCTTCCCGGTATATGAAATAGATTAATTTGTCTTAATTCAAACAAATTTGATTCTCTGAATACGACACAGTGAGAGTGATGTACTGATAATTGAAATCTATAAAGCATAAAACACGTTTTCAAAAAATCCCAATTTATCAAATCGACAGTTCACCTCGCCGAGCAGGAAGTAATAGTCTCGTTTTAAAATGCCGATATGAAACTCGTTCACCTTTGTGCAAATTGTAAAATATTACCCACTGAAAACAGTTAGTTTCATATTTCGAATGCTTTTCTTAAAATACGAAGTTGACAAAAACCTTGAAATTCAGGTGCATGTATTTATTAGCCTATGTAAGTAGATGGATGGGTTTGTGCCCCTACACCTTCCTTTAACCATTTTAGTTTAATTAATGAAACTGAACACGACGCGGCATATGACTAAACGGTATGCAATCGCAAAACATGTATATACTACTTGACTGTAGTTAGCCGACTCGAATTTATTTATTGTCTGTAATGCGTACACAATGCGCGCTTGTTATCTCGAATACCACTAAAAATATAAATACATGCACTCATTTTGTGCCGATTTTGTATCAGTAGCAACAAATATATCAAATTAAAGCCGCGATTGCTGCCGCAGGCAGATAATTGCTGTAATTTTCTTTAATGTTCGGATAAAATTATACGTTTCATTTACGAAAAATTATTAGTGCGATTCTTCTTATTAAATTATTAAATCTTCTTCGTGGAAATTGTTATCGATGTTTCTGACGTATAACCAACTTTAAAATTAAGCATTACAACTATTACGTTCGATTTTAGAGAACAACACAAACCTACACACAGTATTAAACAACTTTAAAATATTAATTGCATTTCTGAAACAGAGAACTTTGAATACATGCCAATAGCGAACGAAAAACGCGTGCAATATTGTGAAAACGAACCTGAATCGATTTTTTTTACTTATTTGCGTGATTGATGCATTTTTGAAAATGATTTCTCATCACAGTTGCAGTAGCATAAAATTAACGCTATTCGACGACGGCGAAAGAGTAAATGAAATGAGTTTCAAGTACAACCGGGGGGACTAACTTGGTTTTCACGAGTGTTCAGCTTTATAACTCAATGGATATTGAAATGATAAACTTAGAATTTGCAGGTTCTATTTCAAAAACATTGTGCGATTTCGGGTTGATTTGGGAGCAATTTTTCAAGCCCATATAAGTCATATTATATATTGTGACTTTACAATATGTTTTCTAATTGATCCTATCTTCCGCTCCTTGCAGACACCCTTGCATCATGCGCTGTGCTATGCACTTCAGTGACTTTCAGCTATAAACATAACACAAGACCTGTTTCCATACACTGTGCATTCGATTTTGTGCTCGCTATTCTAAAATCTTACTCCTAATTCGTGACTTGATAGCTTCAACGCGACTGATCGCATTTTCGTAAACGAATACTCCAAATGCAGAATACAAAAGTATATCAAACCATACCATGCCGTCTTATTTTACCCTTTCTGATTTGATTTCAATAAACGGCAAAAACTCCAATCCAATTTTAATGAAGGGCATACAATACCAATGATGACGGACTGTAAAACAGACCAAGCAAATTATATTGGGCATGTATAACGTCTTTTTCCGTTTTAAAAAATTGATCGACATAATTTCCTCAAATTTTCCAGTAAATTGTCAAGTCTAGTAAGCTAGTAAGTCTTGGCGTTCTACGTAGTAGTATATATTTACGGTTCTATAAATTTATACAATTGGCCAGTGGTGGCGCGTCAATAGGGCCAACCGGGGCAATGCCCCGGTTGTTTTTTCGGTATAATAAAAAATATTCGAAAAATACCTCAATATCGGTTGCACAGACTGTCTACACTAGCCATATTCTCCCGACATGGTTCATTTTTCGCTCGCAAAGCCTTCGCCGAACGTCGACGGGGCGACGCCGATTTTGCCCCGGTTGCTCATTGTATATCGTAGAGACCTTTAGAGGCAGTTAGAGACCTTTAGTCCATTTGCTTTCGATTTTCCACATTCCTTTTGAGCTCCTCACTTCTTTCTGGCTTCGCATTTCTTAGCCTTAGACCTCATAATGAATAAGGTTGATGCACTACTTCGCACTCCGTTTTCGCAGCTGCCGCTGGAACAAAAAATTAGAGGTACAACGTCTTGGGCTTTATCAACCAAAAAATTGTTCACTGGAACAATCCCATGACGGAGGAAAGCGTCGGCGTACATTCTGCGCAGAAACTTGGTAAAAATAAACACGAATGGTTGTGTTACAGCGAGGACAATAATGCACTTTTTTGTTTTTATTGCCTACTTTTTGCTACCGCCCGTGACTCACGTTGGTGTAAATTTGGTTTTAGAGATCTCAAACATCTTTCCGAGCGTGCCAGGGATCATAAATCTTCTATGGAGCATCTGGACAATGCAGTAAAATACCGAACATTCGGAAATGTTATTATTGCAGCACAGTTGGATGAAGGACGCGCGGTTTCTATTCATCGGCACAACCAAAACGTCAAGAAAAACCGCCATGTTCTCGGTCGATTGATAGATGTTTTGAAATTTATTGGTTGTCACGAGCTGTCCCTCCGTGGGCACGATGAACGGGCTGGCTCTTTTAATAGAGGGGTATATTTGGATATGGTGGAATAGGTTCCATTACATTTGAACCCACGTACATTTGAACCCATGACAATTGCACCTGTATGCTATTGCACCTATGGAATTTTTTTTATTTCACGGATAGTTAAACCCATACTAACCCTAACCCATGGGTTTTAGCACCCGCATATAGATTGAACCCATGGATATACGCATGGGTTCAAATGTACATGGGTTCAAATGTACGGTCACCGGTGGAATACACTGCATCCCTAGATACAGTATTGAGAGATCATCTTGATGCCGCAACTGTTTCGAAAGGGACATCTAAGGATATCCAAAATGATTTGCTCGACTCAATGTATAAAAATTTTTTACAACATTTGGCTCTGGAAATTGAGAATTGCCAGTTCCTTTCGATTCAGTCTGACGAGACATCTGACATCACGTGCGTTTCTCAACTGGCTGTGATTTTTCGGTTTGTGAAAGATGGTAAACCTACCGAGAGATTTCACAGCTTTGTACCAATCGTTGATCGCACGGCTTGTGGGATATCGGATGTACTGAAAGAAGTGTTACAGCCTTACAACGCGAAGTCGAAATTGATAGCTCAAACTTATGACGGCGCGGCAGTCATGAGTGAGTCGAAACATGGTGTTCAAGTTTATATAAAAAAAGATTTTCCTCATGCGCATTTTTTACATTGTTATGCACACCAATTTAACCTCGTTATTAAAAATATGTGTCTTGATACCCCTCTCGTCCGTTTATTTTTTGCAAATGTTTCGGGGTTTTCTTCATTTTTTCCGTTTCGCCGAAGCGCTCTGACCTCCTTCGCCAGATATGTAGCCGCCGTCTCCCAGCTTGTGCACCAACACGTTGGAACTTCCAATCACGCGTGGTGCAGGGCGTGTCCGAAATTAGGTCTGAGCTCATTGAGTGTTTCAATGGCATTCAGAGCTCTCCGGTTTGGGACGAACGCTCTGTGAGGGAGGCGGCAGGTCTAAAGCGTCTGCTAGAAGATGGTGAGTTTTCATTTTTTCTCGCTTTTTTCTCCACAATATTCTATCACGTGGATGTATTATACGGCGCATTGCAGTCAAGGCTAATGGATGGAGCGTCTGTGCAGTCGTGTATTTCAGACTTCTGCGATGCTGTATCTCGTATCCGGGAAACAATAAAATACGACGACACATGGAGTGCTTCTTTACGCCGCGGGCAAACAACGCAGCGTTTGATTTTGTCTGCAAAGGAATGCTGTGACATTCTGGTGAATCAAATAGGCGATCGTCTGCGCACTGAACACCTTGCCGCGTTCTCTTTGTTGAACCCCAAAAATTTTTCAAAATTTGCACGTCAATTTCCCATCCATTTGTTGCCTACTGTCTCCAAATTTTACCCCATGATAAACGTGCGTAAATTGGAAAATGAATTGCGATGTATATACACCAATCAAACTTTTTTGAACATCACATCAACTTGCGCGCTCTATGGGTTCCTCATAGATAACAATCTAGTAACTACCTTTGCGGCGTCTGCAAAATTTCTGGACATCATTTTGACGACGCCTATTTCTTCCGCCGACGCAGAGCGAACATTCAGCACGCTGAAGCGTATTAAAACGTATCTCAGAAACACAATGAAGCAAGATAGATTAAATTCCTTGGCTGTTTTATCCATTCACAGAGACGTTATTTCTGGGATGCATGACTTTAATCAGCGCGTTATTGAGCATTTTGCTTCCAAGAAACCGCGGCGTGTTGCATATATGTTCAAGCAGTAGAAGTCTAGCAGCATATATATCTATGAGTGAGCGACGCATGTCCTTATCTTTGCATTAGCTTTCCTTTCTTCATAGTAACGTTTTAAACCTTATTTTAGGTTTTGTCTGCTTTCCCGAAGTTTCTGTTAATATGTCATTGTGTTTATCTGGGTAAATATTGCCTTTCCTTTTGAAAGAGGTTTCAAAATAAACTATGTCTATATTTATTAATCCTTTGACTTGGACCGGTTTAAAGACACTTTCTTATCGTTAAAAATTGTCGCTTTTGCCGATTGGTTGTTACCGATGGAATAGTTTTTATACTCATAAAATGATGGGAGAACTTACAGCGCTCATCCTGTCCCCGTAGATGGGGGTGACTTGGTCCAGCAGTAGCTTGCCCCGGTTGTCAAAATGACCACGCGACGCCACTGCAATTGGCCACCATCTGAACTAAATTGACTGGAACATATTACACAAATGAGTATTCCTCGATTGAGCGGCATTTCCTCTCTCGGTGGCACAGGCATCACAGCCTGCATTGTATTGAGTTATATGTCCTACCTCACATACCTCGGATGATAACAATAAATATACAATCATTTAGAAATTATGTTCAAACAATGGGGCTTTTTTAATTCAAAAATTATTTACTTTACTACAGAACATACAGAGGCAAAAGGGGTGACCTTTTATTATCTGGATACCGAGTTTGGCGAGTTATGAATAGACTGAATACCATAAATTTCCTTCCAACTGTAACAAAACTTGCTAGGCGTAATACAAATGTATTAACCTGGCAATGCCAATCCTTGGTTTTTTGAAAAATCAGTTTCGTCACGTTATCAGCATGTCCGAAACATTATCCAATTTCGAATAGACAAAACAACATAATATAATTGCAAAATTATCAAGAGAAAGATGCTCAAATAAATGGACGCAAAATGCAAAACGCTGTAGTTCGGGTATGCAATTTGTCAAAGTAGAATACCGGTACCAATCGTCACGATGTCATAAAATCGTGGAAGACAGCTATCACGATGTCAAAAAAATGTGTTCCCATAATTTAAAATTATACATCGACTTCTGAGATGAAATATCAGATCTCAAAGAAAATTTAGGAACAAAGAAGAGAGTAATAGCTTTGCAGCAAACAATACAATCTTTAAGCCTAAACACTGTAAATTTCAATAATTCCTATGATAATGATCTTCATAATTCAGTTTCAACGTGAATTGAAATACCAACTGATCCGAGTCACCTCTGTATTACCAGACCATGTACCGCAGTCTATACCGTTCCCTATGAAAAAGCTTCACGATTGCGCGTGTAATACTGGCACACGGGACCATCATAATCTTCTCTTTATTGTTCCAATTTTTCATATGTACACTCGAAAGTAGTACCCCATTAAAAACTTCCCACTTTCTATAAGCACGAGATCCACCGGGTTCGCTGAGCATGAGATCCGCTGATATGCCATAGGGCGCACAAATTTTGATGACGTCATAGCACACAAAAAACGAAACTCATACAGGTCACAGAAATATTTGAAATAAACAAAAGTAATAGCCTTTTGGCAAAAAGTACAATCTTCAACTACTAAAATTTTCAAAGCAATTGGTCCAGTAATAAAAGAGAAAAGCGATTTTTTTCATACCGATAGGAAGAAAAATTTTAACATAAAGAACAACAACAACATATACCAAAACGATCCATCGGTCCATTCCGTGTCCAATAATAAGCAATAAGCATTTAAAACAAGTTTTATAAAAGTTTCTTGAATACGAAGCTTTCAGGATAGAAATTTCGTTGACTAGCAGGCACCAGTACAGTGAATGGATGCAAACTAGTAGATTGACCAGAAAGATTTTGTAGTGAATAAAGGGGGAAATGGTACGAAATGTGAATCCATCTTTTGTCGATATGTTACCCCCCGTCTGTTTCTCTCCAGGATCACAACATTTGCCCTTACACGAAACGTTGATAAGTATTTACGGAAATTCATGAGAATCAAATGTTTGTGGCACAAGGTATTGCCGAATCCGCATGTCGTTTCTTTACTTTATATAGAACTTTTGTAACCTATAGTCTATGAGTCCAATTCTTTGAAATCCACAATCCACCCAACTTCAACTTTTGCTCTGTGTATTCGCCATGCAGAAGAAAGCAGATTACGTAAAAAATTCCTTCCGCAGATAATTTCGGATGATATGCACGTATAGAGTCTAAGTCAAAATTTTAAGGGGTCCAATAAAATGAAAACTCTTGCGTTGGCTGGGACTGTGATAAAACTTTCAAATGTAACACTACATGCCAGGAGTTGCCATGGAATGTAAATGTAGAAAAGAATCAAGATCATTGTCGTCTGGTTAAAACATAGGTATGTTAAATAGAATAAGTGGGTTGAATTATCTTCGGGGTAACGGATTAGAATAGGAAATGGCGCCATGTGGTATGGTGAGCTTTAAAATAGATGGACAGAATCGGGTGTTACTAAGCCGACTAATACTTTTCCGACTAAGATTCCAAATTGAAAATGTTTTCAAAAAATAGACTGAAGGAATTTTCACATTGCTGTGTGCCATCTTTCGGACCATTCTTTTCTGTGATAGAAATATTAGAGAATTGAGTAAGAAATCATTTTCAGTCAATTTATAGAATTGTGCTTTCTCGTGCCCAATTATTTACAAACTATTGCAAAGAAACATTATTTCATTGTGTCCAATTTTTCCGAAGTTCATTGTGTAACTTACCAACAGAGCTTATGTGAAGTTCCTGAAAACTGAAACTAGCCTTTAAAATATTCTTTACCAAGCATTAGAATGGTGATCCTAGTATATATAATATTAAAATGATCCGAATACTCTGTAAATATATATATATATATATATATACAGAGTGCCCCAATAAAATGTATACACGTGTATCGTATTGTATTAATGTATAAACATTGAAAATACCTGTCAACGTGGTTTATCACTTTTTGTTTTCTCATTGCCTCTTCTCAAATTGACTTTGTCACTGGAAAAGGTATATTCCAGGATTAATCCATGCTCTTAATAACGATGATCCAGGACGAAGAATACAGTTTTGCGAGTGCTATTCACAACATTGTGAGGAAAATGCAGATTTTTCAACAAATCCATAATAAACATATATATATATATCGACAGAGTAAAGTATTTTTTTCACTGCTCATTTCCATTGTATATATATGAACTATAGCGAGTGTTAGCAGATACATTAACGATTGTCTTAATTCATTGATTTATCAATATTCCTAAACGAGTTCCAGGAAGATCCGAAAGCTTGCTTCTAATTAATTACCGACCCTCCATTAGCGTTGCTCTGAACGTCTTCATATGGTATGACGCAAGAATGTCCTCCTAACAAATTCATTCCAATTTCTGTTGATATTTTAGTGCGTGTGCTGGTTTTCTCAAAAATCATTCCAAGTGATTTTCCTTCCAGCTTGCAAAATCTATTCGAATGCAGTAGGATAAAACAAACAATTGATCTTAACCTAAAATGATCATTAACATCAACTTATCGGCGCAATGATCATTAGAAGGATATTTAAATTTGATGGTACGTCTCCATCATTACACCACAGCTTACAAACTGATTTAAAACAATTTCCTCAACTATTTTGAAGCGTAACTTATGAATTAACAGACAAATTGTATTATTAATGGCGATTTATTGCACTTTGAATAAATTTAGCGTATACCAAATTGAATAGATTTATAAAAACCATGCATAAATTGTGGCCCCGCTATTTATAACATTTATAAAGGCGAAGTCGATGCTTAAGTGTACTTATGAAAGTTTTCCTGGATCACGTAACAGCTGGTCGGTTATTGCTTCCTTCATCATCTAGATTCTAGAACTATATGCTACAATGAAATCGACCTAGAGTATGATCGAGAGGGATTCAAAAAGGCGAGTTCATCATATATATATGACTGAGCTGTCTTATCATCTTTTCGATTCCCAGGATAAACAAAGAAACCCTACCCTATTCCTACCCTTCTCAATCTTCCACGACAAAGGAAGACATTGGGGAAGATTTGTAATACCTTTCGTTCAGTTGCTTCATCCTTAACTTTAGATCAGCAGCACTGCTCAATAAATGAAGAAGATCTTCTCTAGTATAGTCTGCTAGTGAAAGCAAACTTCTTCCTTTCATCGAGATGTCCTGCTGTCGACATATCTGAGCATGATTTGTAAATGCAACACTGTGGGCATGAAAAGGTAAACAATAAACTAACTCTGTTTTTTATTTGTAAAAAAAAGTAGTTTGGGTTGATTTAAATATGTATTTCCTACCTTTTTGGTGATGTAGATTGTTTTCGAATATGAGTAACACATCTGAGTGTATTACATCGAGGCAGTGTTCGATGAATCCACATTCTATGTAGTATGTTTTTACCAAGTTTCTCATATATATGAATATTATTTCTGTACTTTATCCAATTGCGTAAGGAATGAGAAAGTTATATTTGTATATATATATATATAAATATAAATACTAATATAGACAGTATTTCTACATTTTATAAGCCAATAATAAAGGACGTAACCATTCAACGGTAGGTGCATCGTGTGCACTCACTTTTCTCACACCTTTCTCTTCAAACTAGTCGTTTACTTCTTCCGATAACACTCACATATTTTGCTATCTCATATCCGGGCCTACGTTGCCGAAGCTACAAGATTGTTTAGCGTATTTTAAGTATGGTGAAGAAATAATGAACTACTGGGCAGTTCACCGCATTGACGTAAATTACTTAAAATGTAGGTATCAATTACAAATGAATTAAAAGTTAGTCATTCGTGGTAAATGCCTAAAATTGTAGCTTTCAACAGAAATGACAATTCATATTCAAACAATGTTTACTCATTCTAATATTGAGATTCTCAAAGGATAGGCTTATATAAATTTCGTTACAAATTTAAATGACAATTTCTGCCATATTTTTCCAGTTTCGGCAATAATGGATAACTATACCATACTCCAAGTTTGAAGCAAAATCGATAGCAAACCTGAGGGAAAACAGGTGCGACAACCAAACTAATTGCGACTTCCTGGCATACTGCTTTTAGGAAGCAATGTTTTTAAAAACATGTGCGGAGGCACTTTCTCAGTTATGAAGAGTTTTGAATCTTACACTAAATGTAGGTAAAGAGAAAGACTTTGGCACGTTTTAGTGAGTTTTTTTTTGTGATTTTCGCATGTTTTAGCTTGATAAATGAGTCAAATGACAAATATTGATCACTGTGTTTGCACACTAAAAGTGTTTGTTCTGTATTGCGCTGTTTATCTATTCTTGGCACTATTGTGGTCCCCGAAGAATGCAAAAATAATTTTGTGGCCCCGGAAGCGGACAACTTTGGACCACCCTGCTCTAGAAAATCTGATTAAAAGCTTGCTTCTAATTAATTACCGACCCTGCTTTATTGCTGCCCTGAACGTCTTCATAACGTTATAACGCAAGAATGTCCTCCTAACAAGTGCGTTCCAATTTCTGTTGATACTTTAGTGCGTGTGCTGTTTTTCTCAAAGATCATTCCAAGTGATTTTCCTTCCAGCTTGCGGAATCTATTCGAATGCAGTAGAATAAAACTAACAATTGATCATTTAAAAATCTACACATAAGAAAGAATAAAATAACAGTCTTCCTAGCACCGTTGCAATAATTTAGTACAAAAAACCTTGGCGAAGACATAAAACATAAATTTTGCAATAAAAGGCAGACCTTTATCACGCTTCAGTGATATATATATATTTATACCAAAAAAGTAGTGAGAGACGTAATTCACAGCGGACACTATGCCTTCAGAGAACCGCGACGTATTATGCATATATACACATGTTTCACGCACTGTCCAGTTCGTCATTTTAAGAGCTGGAAATATCTTGTGATAATATACTTATCGTGGCGTAGGCTACTTTGTGTGCTTTTGGATGATTTCATTCAGGTGGGCAACTGGTTAACTATTGACCAGACTTCACAAATATATATAAATCACAAATATAATTGATGACGCCCTGTTATGTAGTATATATACATCTATTTGCTGCATTTCGGTCACATGTTATTTTTTGCTGCAGTTGGGCTACTCGTTTTCTGTGGCATATGGTGAGCCACTCACAGCGTTATTTTTAGCGGTTTTCAATAAAAAATGGTATGACAAAATTTCACGCAAGTAATACAGTTCGTTTTAAATATAGTGGAGTTGGTGCCCAATCGTCGTCGCCCAATTCCGAGGGACTACGTTATTTAGCCTATTTGCGGGAATGAGGAACATCTTTGGATATGGTCGACACCGCGAGCTGGCTATTTAATCATAGTCCATCATTAAAAACGTTCACGCTTCCCCTAAATGCTTTGCTTGTAAGCCACTGCCCACCTGTTGAATATATTTGTAAAAATATAGTCTGCAAAACGCTCTGCCCGGAAACAGAGCTCAATGACCTGTAAACATTGAAATCACTCGAGTGTGACTAGATTGACGGGTACTCGCATCCGAGACCCAAAAACCCGATTTTGCAAAAAATAAACCTCTTCCTTTGGCCGGATCACTTTTGTGGGTTTTGTAGACATCGTGACAGACCTTCTTGCCAAGTTTGGCACGGATTAGTTCCCTGTAAAATGTTCGTTTGTTCCCGAAACCCCGAATATACTTTCGTATCAAGTTTCGTCGTGCGTAACGACATCTGACTCCGACTGCGCTTTCGAACTGAAGTGCTCTCGGTTGCCTAATCACAAATGAGTTTCTCGTGTAACAGACGATATTAGACCATGCACACGAAAATATGAGACTACTCATTTAATTATTTTTATACTCGTAATAGATGACACACATGGAAAAATAATAAATTGACAGTATACATACTGAAAAGTATTGTTCAGGAATTTTTCAGAACTAAAATCTCATCGTCTACAAAATTATATTTTGCGAAGTAATTGCAATTTCAAAAATAGAATAGACTATTTTATCGAGGTCAAAGTGTAACCTGAAAAGAGATCTAATAGCGATATTTTGAAAGTTGTTCATAGTGGAGTTTTGAATACCACATGACAAAATTTCCATAATTTCATAAATTGGATTATCTGTTAAATGACTTATTGCTGAAAGTTACGAAGTCGTGAGTTAAACTTCAAACACATATAAATGAGCGAATTTTCAGTCAAACTTAATTTTTTTTTGCATTAGTCGATGTGAGAATTTTATAATTATATTTTAAGGGAGTGGTTTCAATTACCTATATGACCTCGGACCCCAAAATGGAAAATTTGTTCTAGTGCATTTGGATTAAAATTTTTAGTATATTTGGATATATTTCAACATGAGGAAGCTAAAGATGTTATCATCAATAAAATTCGAAAAAATTGGATTTTAAATTTATTTTTTTATCGTTTTTTTCGGCCATCACTTTTGATATATTTGATGAAAACCAATGATGTCAATACCAATCACTTGGTATTTCAGAGTCGCATTAAATTCGCAAATAAATGGAGTTAGAAAACTAATTATCGCATATCGAAGTTACTATAGGGTTTCATCGATTATCTCAATTTTGTGCGTTCGATGTCGTTTTTTGTTGTATTTTAGGCAAAAGAACTAGAAAATATCGATTCATGATGTTGAGGGTCTTGAAATCGCCATAATTATTAAGTTGTTTTGCGATAATTTATTGTATTAACAATTGAAAGTATTTATGTGAGCAAGTTAAAACTACACGTTGTATTTTGGTACCTCCCACCATTAAATCGAACCATCACCTGAATAATTACCCGTTCTTTGAAATAAAATATATTCTTTAAAATATATTTACCATTTCCAGAAAACTTTTACCATTACTAGAAACTTTTCCTAATAAATGCAATATTTCGTGTTCTGATGACCGTAAGTTGCATAATTATATATTTAAAACGGGAGAACAGAGGGAATGGGGTGGAAAACGAATTAACTCGGCATCGTCAGGAGCAATTCAGACTTTCCGTACATAGACGTGTCCTAATTCCTGCGTTGCCACAAGTCTCAGCAACAAATTGTACCCCATTTGTTTAATTAGGAATGCTGTCGCTAAAAGAATAACATGAGCTTTTAAATATGCCAGAGTTCCAGTTCGTTAGAAAAATTTCAAGAGCTAATTAGATCTTTTTAATCTGAATTTCAATTTCAGGCAATATATATATCTGAGTGGGATGCGTCCAAATTAGTCCACAGTGTATAGGCCATTAACTGATTTGCTTATTTAATAGTCGGAAAATAGTTACGCCAGTTAATGTAATTAATATTATGTGTTTACAACAATGCGGAAAAATCCTAGTAAAAGTACACAGTAATCAAGAATAAATATCACGATGACCGCTATATATCACGCACCACACTTTTTCTAGTATTTCGTTGTCAGCGATTCAAAGTCCAGAAACGTTATGAAGGTATTTCGAACAATTTTTACAAAATGAATAAAAATAACCTATATTCATTTGCCAAAATGGGCATGGTTTCAGAATCCAGTTTCATTTTTAAGACAAGGGAAAATCAATATGTAGATCAAAAATTGGTGCGCGTGTTTCGTGCCGAAATTTTAAAGAATTTAAAAACCAATTGAAAGATGCATTATCAGAAACTTAGAAAAGAGGGGCGATATTACATATTAGAAAATAACCTGAGTATCTTTAAGAGAGAATGTAAGAGTAAATTTATTTCTCATTTACTTTTAGTTTCACACCAATCGCTTATTCACTTCCTAAAGGTACATAAATTTTGAGTTTGAGAATTAGATACAGATGTTAAAAAAAGACATTCCTTGTCGATCACCAACATATTTTACCAGGCTCGCACCGATTTCGATTGTAGTTTTGTTGGCATACTCAGAATCAACACTCACTTAGAGGCCAGCTTACAATGCTATATCACTTATATTCATGAATGGTAATAGATAAACTTTTATAGTGCACAAGAGGGGTTTGGCTGATAAATAACTTTCCAATCATACCAACGGTTTGTGGATATTCGGCCAATATGTCTTTTTTCCGATATTTGCTGAACAACTTCTTTTTTCAGATCAACCATATGATTTTTCTTGCGATATTTACTAGTTTTATCTTCACCGAATTCTTCATTCTCCAAATACCATCTTTCCTTCCACATGTTTTTGAATGACTCCGAATTATCTTATATACTGTACAATGAAGCACATATTTCTTCAATCATTTATTGAACCGCTTTAACGTCTTTCATTTATTAAACCCTCAAAATGGAAGCAAAGCGCTTTGTTTTTTGTCTGTTTTCTTGTTAGCATCGTAATTCACCAAATCTGCGATTAGGAAAACCACGCTAACGTTATTTAATCTAAAATGCATCTTCAGCAAAAAAAATGATTTTGTTGATTTGGTTTGGGAAAATATAATAATGTACCGGTATGAATGTTTGGCGCTCCAGAAATATGTGAACCAAGATGGCGGACACCGGTACGTAGTATGTGTACCAGGTTAGGATTAGGCCATAATTGTATTCTAATTTTCCTTAGTTCTATTACAAGGTCGGGGAGTACCCAAGTGAGTCCCGTAGTATTTGTTCCTGAAATTATGGCCTAACCCTAACGTTGTACACATAGAATGTTCCGGTGTCCGCCATCTTGGTCCACATACTTCTGGAGTACTGAATGTTTCATATTCATTTATCGATATAGATAGGTACCAGTTTATGGGACGACGTCGCCGCTTTTTGTTAGCTTTCAAGCAAAATATAAATAAAGTCGGCAATAGTCAAGCATGTTGTTAAGAATATGGAATATGTTGCCGAATCAAATGTATTATTAGTTAATTTTCTGATGGAGCAATGCTAGAATGTACAGAATTGATTGGTTTGAAAAACTTAATCTTTAATGCTCAAAACAAAAACTAATCGGGTGTCTATGAAACTAATGAATATTTGACATTATGATGGTTGTTCAATAAATTATATTCACCTTCAAGTAACGAATTGAACTTTGGCAACTTCATTCACAAGTTGTGGCAAACAGTGATTCATATCCAGGAGTTCAAATAAAACTATTATTATGCAACTTACTAAATATTAGCTGGCAAAACAAAACAACATAATAAAGTTTTTTATATATGGTCCATTGAATTGATATATCAGCATAACCCTGAAAAGAAACTCTATAAACACTCCTAATAATATCACGAAAAGACTCTATTCTGTCACTCTGGAGAGGATTATTATGTTTGCTCCATATATTCTCATGGCTGCCATAATTAGATAGTGAGATACTTTGCACACTTGAAGTGATATCTCCATCAATTCGATTAATTATGGGGAATCCTTACCAAGTACGGTAAGGCGAGCAAGATCCGACTGATTTTATCCTTTATTTGAATCGATAACTAAAACCGACTTCTCATCGCTCCTGACTAAGCAGATACATACTATATATGACGTAATAGGTCCAGTCTGCAAGTTTGCACATTTAGGGTGAAATTTACCATAACAGTACTCCAAGTTCCAGATATGTTTCCAGCGAATTATTGGAATACAATACGATAGAGAAAAAATTTTCCTGTTAATCCTCAAAATCTTGTCAAAAGATAACCGGGTCTAAAAAGAGAAATCATGATATATATTTGTAGCCCCAACTTAGCAAAAACAACTACAAGATAGATAGCTGGGCCTCGAAACTGTCGACAAGAACCAGAATCACAAAAATTTTCGCACTTTCTGCTCATAAAGAAAATAAAGTCCAATCTATTTGTGCGACAGCAAAATGTGGCCCAAATATTACCGTCGCCCAAGTACAGCGAAAATAACCCCGTGTTGTCGATCAAATCAATAAAATAGGAATACATATATATAAATTGCATATTTGCTATTTTACAACCAACCGTTATGAATATTTTCGATGGGTGCATTGGTTTCAACATAATTTTGGTAATTTAGAATACTGAGTCACCACGTGCTATTTTTGTCAGGTTTTGGCGTGCTCGTTTCAAACTAATTCCATAAGAGGAGAAGGCTGAAGTATTTATCGCAGTGCATTTTATGGATTTTCTCAAAATCGCAATAATATATGTAAAGTTCGACTGGTTTCTATTATAGTAGCACAAGATTCTATTTACCTCTGGAAATAGGAAATCTGATAACAATGATTAACGTATTGCAAACCATGTCGAGTCAATCAGTACATTTGTGATCATGACCATTCCAATAAATTGTATTAGAAATTCAAGTAATGTGAAAATTGTGGTAAAGTGTACGAATTATATCAAGAAAGGCTAAAACATCATCAATTTACAACTTTACTCGAAGAATATAAATCAGTACATAGCCATATTTTTTTTTATTCAGTTGTTAATCTTGGGGATAATACAGGGCTTGGCATTCAGTTCCCGAGATAAATATAGCGAAGAGTTAATTTACGTCTGCTACTCGTGTATGATAATTAGGGTGCTTGCCGCACATGAAGTTTGTGCATTCCTTCTATGAGAAATCAGAGCAAAGTGTGTGTGTTTGTATAAGCAAATTTACTGAAAGCAAAGTTACGCGCATCACTCAAAAATATAGAACAATGATCTCTGAGCAAAGTTACAAGAGACAAATGAAGTTGAGCGAACTTCTGATACATTTTTGGCCTTTTTAGCAAGGTTTCTAGTGCTTTTTGACGGTTTTTTATTGTTTTTACACGTTTTAACAAGATAATCACGGCGTAGAAATAAGAATTGTAATTGGTTAGGACTGCAACACGAAATAAAAACTTCATCACAAAACTTAGATTTTGAAATGTTTGTTTGCCGAATACGAAATTTAACGCAATTGTAAAATTCGAATTATTCTTTTGCTGAATATGAAAATATTTATAAAACTTCGAATTCTAAACCTTTGTTTACCGAACATGAGATATTAACTTCACAGCTGTTTGCAAGTTCACTGAATGTTTCGTTTCTGCACTTTTTTCAGTTCTATACATCGTTCAAAAGAATATGAGACAAAATAAGCATATGGTTTGCCTTGAAGTGGTGGGAGTGACGGTGTCGTAGCAATTGTGTTCATTAGACAGTGGGTAAAAATTTATAATTGAGTACGCTGTGAACAATCAAATGGCGATAAACAAGAGAGTTATGCTCAAATTTATGAGCACATAGCGCAACATAGTGGCAAAATTGTGATGACGTCATATCACACGAAGAAACGAATCCCATACAGCACACCGGGATACTTGAAATAAATAAAAGTAATAGCGTTCTTGCGAAAAGTTTAGTTTCAAATTGATTAGTCCAGTAATCAAAGAGTTTTTTTCTGCTACAAAGAACAAGTACAACAACAACATAATAACAAAACGATCGTTATGTCCACTAACGTGTCCAATAATGCAGAATGAAGCCAGCCTTGCACAATAGATACGACGGCAAAATAAATGACATGAAAGAGGAAACACTTAAAAGTTAGATATCAACCCTAGCGGTCTAGATTCACGTTGGATGGATCGTTTACAACGTAACGATCTGTATATGTGACGAATGAGAATGTAGTTATGATAAGTCTCCGCGGTCATTTTCTCACGGTGTTTCGTATTTCCACTCAGAACGAGGCTTCACGGAAACTGTAACTCTTACGTAAAAATCTGAAACTTGCGGCTTGGTAGGAATATACTGCTAGACCAAGCAGGTTTCGAACCTAAAATACTTAATTCACAACAGCCGTGTATAGAGGCAGGGTGTGTGGTAACTACATATGCGTGTTATTTGGGTTTTTAAAAAACTTCGAAGTCTTCTCAAGATCCACTGCATATTTTAATCCGTCTCCTGTTCATTTTAATCGGTTCATATATTACTCGATTCCACACTTTTACGCTTTAAATTGAGCAACTTGACATTCGAAATGTATATATTCATTATCTCCACGTTTTAGCAACGGATAGAATTACTTATCTAGAATTTAAAAAAAAGTCGATGATTTGACAACTATTTTCATTTATAAGTTTACCGCAATACTTCCCACTGAAGTTAAACTTTATTTACCCATTGTATTTGAGATGTTTTTACCAACTGATTAATTTCAGCATTTCAACCCATTTTTCTTAAATGTGTGATAATTATGATAAAAATACATTTGGTTATTATCGACGGTTCGAGCAAATATTCATTTCATCTTAAAAGTATTTCGAGATATTAGGAGGAAGTAAAAATCTACCACGAAGGGTTAATTTATACTTTAAAAAGGATACCTAAGTTCATAATATGCACCATTTCTTACGGCGATGAACGAGATCCGTCAAAGATTTTAGGCTAGAGCGAAATGTTAACAGGAAAACATGTTTCTCACTTTGGAAGGACCGTTTGCAAACGCGATGACCACTACACTACGGAAAGACATCAGGGTCGGTTTCAAGCCGATTTCACGAACCACGGGTGTATACGTTTCCCTATATAGAAGTCTCCCAAGAGTATTGTTCATTTTAATATGACCCTCCGGCGTATGCGTTTCTGTAGTGTAGTGGTCATCACGTTCGCTTTACACGCAAACGGTCCGCATCGTTTAAAAATTGGTATTTATCTAGTTAGTGTTAGGAATGATTTGAAAATTGGAATTTCTTGCGCAATCTTTTTTTTTTTAATTTTGAGTGGTAGCGAGTGTGTTTATTTTTTGCCCTAAGATCCGAAATTTTGAAACAAACGATTTCATGGCATTTAAAGTTAGACACAAAGTGGTAAGAACGTCTTTTTCAATACTATTTTGCTCTATTCTAGAGCTATTCACTGATATTTGGCCGTTTTGGGGCTTACTATCAGTACGTCCTCCAAAGATTTACGCTCAGCGGCACCTAGTCGCTACCCCTGAGCTACGGTGACTGACGAAGACACCGCCGTCAAAATATTACTTATAGGCAGATTTTCCTCGAGGCAAATTCGGTAATTAACATGCTGCGTTTGTTCGTGCGGTTATATATGTTTATTGTATATTATTATTAAAAGTTTGTGAGAAAGGGATAGGATTTACATATTGGTCCGGTGTATGTATGTATAGGCTTACCATATTTCTGAAGCAAAAAACCGGGACGGCACGGATTGGACAAGTCAACCTTGGTTTGATTCCAGGGGCTTAGTAATAGTTTTACACGAGTTCCATGCCATCGTGGGTAGATTACGGGCATCAAAATTAGCTGTAAATCTTATTAAAATATTCTCTATTGGTCTTTGCTTCAAATATGGGAAATCGCTCAACTCATTAGAAAAGTTGCACTTTGTTTCCGGCATTTTGGTGATTCAACGACAGTACAGTTGGGTATTAAATTAACGCATGGTTCATATATACTTAATATCATAACTATTACATAACGATTTTTCTCTCTATCTGAACTATTGAAATGAGACGCAAATCAGAGTTAAATCGGCTGCCTCCGTTGAAAAACAAAAAAAAACAATCTTGTAATAGTATCAAATAGAAAAATGATTTATGAATGTCATACTGCAAAACCGGGACATTTAAGTCTATCGCCGGGACGGCAGAAAAACATCCTAAAACCGGGACTGTCCCGGCTAAACCGGGACGTATGGTAAGCTTATGTATGTATGTTTATTCGTCTCGTAAAAGCAATATAAAAGAATTAGTAATTATAAATACTGAATACGGTATGTATGCACAAGATCATACTGGCCTAAAACACGAATATGCGTCATACATTCCTTTTGATATGTATAAATTATATTACGGTACATCAAATACGTATAATATGGTCCTTTATACAGACAGTTGTGCAAAGAGGGTGGGTGGGTTTGGTAACAGAGGTAAGAGTGGAGTATCCAAAACACAACACAACATGAAACACACTGCATGTAAATATAGTAAAAAGATTAAGAATTTGGATGTAAGTACAATACCATTGAGTGATGATACCACATATATACTATAAAACGAGGAAATGGTCAAGTTTAAAGGGTGTGTACATATATGGTATGCACCACACAAGGGTGATAGTGTTACAAGTGGTCTATGGCTGTACTGGCAAAAATGTGACCCTACAAGTTTTGGTGCAATGTGATAATGTTATGTATCAAATTACTCACTCTTCTAAGGTATTTTTGATTTTTGGATTCTGCCAAAAGCGATGAAGTTCCAAAAAAAAAATAAAATAGAAAATTTAATAAAAAGCATTTCCACACACAATCCGGTGGGGCTGATGAAAGCCGAAATGACTGCGTAATCAAACCTGAGTACCACGCCCTTTTGCCAGGTTTCCAGTTCGTGTGGGTTATGCAAATAAAAATCGGTTATGCTGTCCAGTTAGTCAAGTTATCAAACATGGAATCATTTATTGATGCAACCCAGTGATTTTGAATTATTTTTTTTTTTTTGGTGAAGCATAATCCCAGTGGAACATTTAAGGGGCCCGAGGAATCCAATAGTGCGATAGTTCAGTTGTTTGAATAGTAGGCTACATATAGAAAATCTAATACTGGAGACACAAAATTATATTTATGCAAGTGTCGTAAGTTTTATAATATTGGCGAATCTAAATGGATTACGAGTTGGATTGCGCGAGACCAACTTACTGTACTTCCAACATGTGGTCGACTATGTCGAGTATATCATGTATTTTTATAGTCTTTCTTGGCAGTTTAGTGTGTTGGCCTGTAACTTTGCTCAGATATCGGTCTCCTGTATTTCTGAGTGAGTGCGCGTGATGTTACCAAGTTAGGCTTTTTCAGCTCATCCTTTCATTGGACACTGAGTGTACAAATAGATCTTTACAAGTCAGTGTATTAAATATATATTATCCAACAGGAGATCCAGAGTTCAGACCTCAGTCCAGTCGCGCTTATATGAAGATCCTACCCAAAGCGAAACCCATAAAAGCACAAGTAAGCTTTCCTCACTGCTTCAACTTGTAATGAGCCGGAATCGATTCTCTTGCGTTCTTCCTTAGCTTGGAGAGATGAGATGATTGATGAAATCCATCAGTCGATGTTATGGTTGACACGAATCATCCAACTGAGCGAAGTCGGGCCAATTTTGCCAACCAGTAAAATTTAGGCTAGCCCTACTCGCGGCCAAAGTTATGAAGTTGAGACGTTGAGCCCTAGTTTCGTGGAGCTGATGACTTTATGTAAATGTTTGATCTATGGCTGCAAAAATTATACATAATGAGATTTTTTCCCCCGGTAGTGGGAAAACCTACAAGAAAACATCTTTTTTATATGGCGTTCGCTTAGGGCTAAATTGGTCGCCATGTCAATCACGTCATCGTAAAGTTGTCGCCCAACTAACGACTGTTGAATATCGCGTCACCGTCGGCCTAAAGCTGACAAACTTTTTGCGGGTGGTGGCATTTTCGTTAACCGTCGGCCTAGCTTTTTGATTGTCAAGTTCAATATCAAGTTTACAGCTTTGGTTTTGCTGTAGGTAAACATGTATGCCCAAAGGATAATGGAAAAAGGTCAACTTTTCTTCCTCCACCTCTGCCTGGTTCACTTTAAAATGCGGAAAAAATTACTTATGTTTGCTTAACTCGATTCAGTGGATAAATAATAATAGATTGAGCAGATAAATGAAAGTACTTCATTGTTACGTAACATTAAAAGCACACACTACGTAATTAAAGTAATCGACATAGAAAGGTGAAAATAATTTATTAATCCATATACCCAGTATTTAAATTAAAAAACAAAACAAAAATATCCAATCATATTTTAGGTATTCGCGGCGCATTTAGAAACTCGCTGCATTGCATCATTTTTCTTTATCAATTTCATTTTTGGTGTTCCGCGAAGCGACCTAAAAAGTGCAAGTGTTCTGTGGCTTGGGGTAGGGGTGGCGGGAGGAATCCGCCAGCAATCCTCTGGTACTAAATTATCCCCTACGGGATTTGAACCTGCGAATCTAAGCGGGGTAGTCTTAGGTTAGAAATCAAGCGCATTCCTAGGGCTTAGCACGATGCGCCACTCAACGCAAACGTAGTCAGCTGCAGTGCACTGGCTGACATAGATACTAAATACATTAAAATACGTGTATACCCTTCCCCTGGGTGTTGAAATCTCAGGAATGTTCTTTAAGGCCTTACATACCTGTATCATGATCGTTCTTTACCAAGAGGTCTAATCTAGAGACAGACTCAAAGTGCTTCAAACGGACCTAAGGTCTCCGCGATCTATTCGTCTACTCAAAATGGCATTAATAAAATTTAAGCAGCAGCAAATACATCTGAGGTATTAAATAGAGTAATTTCAATTCACCCATGAATATTGATCGCTAAGTAACAATTTGTTTTTGTTACGTTCTTATTGTGGGGCTACGTCAATAACAGTCCATCTCTTCACGAGCTCCATAACACCAAATATTTGAATGGTCTCGAATAATTGATCTATATATCATCAGTTGTTGTCGTCGGTATGCTCTTGTATTGAGCAGTCAATTATTTACTTCACATAGAACCGTGATTAATCTCGTTGCTGATGTTATGTCTCCGCCGTTTGGTTTGGGCGAAGAAATTACTATATAGTAGGCATCGAAACAACGTCACAATATGACCTCTCTTTTAACGACATCGCCCGCACGTTATAGTAAGAAAACTTAAAAGTATTCTTGGCTATGCGCCAGTTAATGAGCTAAGATTTGTACGCCAATGCAGAGAATGCATTGATATAACGCTGAACCTGTACACGCCGTTATTCTTTCATTGAGTTGTAGGACGGTTACATTTTTGATGGCATTCACGTGCGCGTTTACTCGACAAATGTAAACAGACAAATATAATGGAATTGCTGGATTCTTTGTACTAATCTCCCGTCACTGATGCAAAAATGTGTGATCTGATCTAAACACCCCTGTCAAGTTTTAAAATAAAAAATGAGTAATTATGCAGTTAGGGTTTTGGGTTAGAACGATTCGAAAATTTGAATTTCCGGCTGAATCTGCATCCCTCACCTTAACTGAATAAGTACTATTTTTATTTAATTCGAGCGTTGGCGGGGTGTTGTTTTGGGGCGGGGCTTGTTACAAAAGATCCTGAGAATATTACTGTGAACTAGGTATTATACTATGAATAAAGCAAATCCAACCGCTATTTGCATTCTGCAACTTTGAGATCACGCTTCAGAAGCGTGATCGGCTCGTAACGACAACCTGGAGTAATTAAAGTAATCAGGTAAAAACATTTGATTACCAACAATCAGATAGCTTTTTTCGTCAGATATTTTTGCGCGGGAAGCCACAAGCGACATCGCTTTCAGTCAGTCACAAATGTTCGTGATAGGATAAGATTTGATTTTGTGTAGGATGTATGAATAGGCTGCCTGTTGGGTTAGGACAGTGAGTTCGAAACAATATTCAGGTGAGTTAAATGTTCTTTATACCCATTGTTTTCATTGCTATTATATTGCTTTCAATTTACTATTGTATAAGTGGTAAATTAGAGGTTTTCGGGCCTATACGAATAGGACTTATTAACTAATACAGAAGTCTAGATTGATGGATGATTCTCTTCTGCATCCAACTCACTAACAGCGGGTTCCATCGTTTTCTCACAAATAGGCCAAACTTAAAACCTATATGACAATACATAAGCTTATCATGAAGAAACTCAAACGTAACACATTGATCTACGTAACTACGTAAGCTGCATTCAACATGGTACGCTTAACATGAATGTAATGCATTACTTTCAAAACTTTCGTAAATGCAGCGCAAAATCCATGGTTTAATAGAGATTCGCCATAGCCTTTTTACTTTAATATATTATTGTGTATGGATTGGATCTTTGTACAAAGACCCTACCAACGTTCAAAATAAGAGAATTAGTAATTATTCAGTTTAAGTTAGGAATGCAGATTGCACTGGAAATTCAAATTTTTAAATCATTCCTAACCCCAAATCATTTTAAAACGTGGCGGGAGCTTTGTGCAAAAGATCCGATAGATTCAGTCCCACTGTCCATTGATTATGCTAGCTACATTTCTGCGACAGTTTATTTATTAATATCTTAACTTTTTTCAGATGAAGAAATATTGAAGGTTAAAGATTCAAAGACACGAACTAACGGACGAGGAATATTACAAGTAAATATTATTTGAACATTTTATTTGACTTCCGACGCCTATTGATTCCTGTATACCACTGTTTTTGTTCAAAATGCTAAAAAATTCGATGCGAGCGCACCGCGTCTCTGGTCTTGCGATCAGAGTCAGCATTGTTATGCCACTTATCTGATCATGTGTTTTCTCTCGAAATTGTAAGATTTATATTTTCACAAAATTAATTGTATTTCGATTCAAAATTCCAAAAAAGTCAGATACTACTGGGTTTAAAATGCTAAATAGTTCGATGCGAGCCAACATTGGGTGCTCCTGATGTATGCGCACCAAAATGTCGCATAACCTGAACCCTAACCAGGTACACGACCTGAGTTCAGGTTGTGCGCCATCTTGGTGCGCATACTTCAGGAGGTCCGAACATCGTTATGCCGCTTTTTTGATCCTGTGTATTCTATCGAAATTGTAAGATTTAGATTTTGCACAAGCTTTAATAATTTTGGTTCGAAGCAGAAGTCCAAAAAAGTACTATGAATATAGTATCTTGTATCAAATTGGTGTACTCTTTGCGACCCCTAAAATTCGTTGCGCGCTTCCCTGCTGGATAGCGATCCCCAGTTTGCGATCTCTACCGTGAACAATGTGATAATGCTACAAATTACTGATCAGAGGTAATTAATTAGTCATATACTCCATGAAAGAGTTAAATAAGTTCATTGAGTATTTTATTGTTATTGTAATATTTGCAATTTGTGCAGTTTGAAGACTACACCTGATATGTTATAGAGTTTATATTTGAAATTTAATGTCAATCGCTGAATAAATTTTATTCGTCTATTCGTCTAAATTTTCTAAATTTTAAATTTTATGAAATTAAATATCGAAATTTACCCGTTACGTATTTTATTAAAACTTACGTATATTTTTAGAAGAAAATATTCAGAAAAGAGTCTCACTTTAACAATACAAAATGAGGTACAATATGATACACTAACATATCATTTTAACTGAAGGATGTAATTTTGGTGAAATCAGCGACATAGTTGAAAATGACCTCAATTGAATTACATAGTTGGTTTTCTGTATCTTTAGCATAAGCATAGCTTTGTAGTGTCTCTGTCAAATAACATTTGTGGGAATTAACTACCTGAAAATGGCATAGTTGGCTCAACGAAATTTAGTTGAATTCAAGTTTAGAATTGGCTTACACAAAATCACGATCTATATATTGATTTTCAGCGTTTTAAAACACTGCTTGAAAGTCGACAGAACAATTTATCATTGCACCAAAAGAAATTCGTCAAGTGTCAGATTTTCATCACTGAGTGAGATGGAGGCCTATCAAGTCTGAAGAGCAAGTATGTAATCATATCATTTAAAATCTTTCAATTTACATGTCTATAAATAAAGAATATGTTGTATTTTTTTTCGGGAAATCGACAGACAAATTATTACTTTTAATATTTGAGTATAATCGCGAAATTAACTATTCTGTACTACAAATTAACTGTAGCAATATCCGGTGATTAATGGCGTAGACAGTATAGCGCTGCACGTTCAGGGGCGGGCTAACTGCTGTGTTGTCCCATCTGCTGTTGTTTCGTTTAATCGTCCAAACCGAAAGACCAATTACTATCTTGTAATGTCAGTTTAGGGAAAAGTTCATTGGGTCAGCATAAATAAAAGGCGTTTCATCGCAATAGGGCGTCACGTTGTGATTACTACAAACAGTGAATTTTCTTAAAGTGATACTATAAGTTAATCCAGCAGTGTATATCTGCAGAGATACTGAAAGGATTTGAACTATGCCTCGTTGAGTGCAATTCGGTTAAAACACAACCCCAACTTAATAACCATGCAAATATTAAAACTTATTGTTTACCTTGTTGTTTATCATAGGGTGCCTATATACACACTAATATGCCTAATTTGTTGAAATCGTAGTCCTGGCCTTTTTTATTAATCTGATGAGCGTTTTTGCCACAAATGGTAATGGTAATCAAGACTAATTTCTTAAATTTAACTGTAGCTCATCGTGACTTGCACGCTCTGGTAGTAAACAGTTGATAATCATGTCATTGATGTTCCCAACTATACTTCAAACTGAAATCTCCCCAAATTTCCAATAATGATATTATAAGAGTGAGTCATACTAAGTGTATTAAGATAGCCGTTAATCTTACACCTTAAAGAACTCGTATCCCAACTAAAATTTTCAAAAACGATACTGTGTAAATTATATTCAACCAAGTGTAAACTTTTTTTGGTCCATATCCCCTTGGTAAAAGTGCTAAGTATTCATATGTTCATGACTGTTTAAATTTAGAGACATGGAAATATATGTCATATTTTCCCTATTGTTGGTGCAGGTCACGTCGTGTTATGCCTAATCACGTGTGAAGAGCTTAATTCATATAAACTCTCGTTTATAATCTCTACTGAATGGTGTTAGTTGAATCGTTTATACGACACACACCGTCAATATAAGATATAGTAGTTTCAAATCTCTGGAATTCTTACTTTTTTAATTAGATATTAGAAACTTGGGCGTCGCTGCTCGATAACCAGTTTAAAGATCACTATATACATGAGATCCCACCGAATTGTAAATCTACTATAGTCATCCTATATATCCGTTGCTTGTAGTCTCAGTAATCATACCGTCCCATGTTCATAAGTTTTCGAATCTGGAAATATAATTCTTATTTCCTTATCGTTTATTCCGTAGTAATAATCTGTCCTGTTCTTATTTATATATATATATATGTCTACAATGTCTGTGGCTGAAGTTATTTATTGACCTATATTTTCAGGAAGTTGCTGGGAGGGAAAGACTATAGAGAACTTGACGGTAAAATATAACACACTAATAAACTATTAACTATTTAAGATTTAGATAATGAGATACAACATAGCACACTGACAGATCATTCAAAATAAGTAATATTTATTGATTTTTTGAGGGGCGTAAAGGAAAAATTTGTTAGATTTTATCTTACCGCCTTATTTTTGATATTTTCATTTCTTGAATCTGTAGCCGTATTTTCAACGTGCTCTTCATGAATATAAATATATTTTATATGATGTGTTGCAATATTATACGCTGACAAATCATTCCAAAGTAATATTTATAATTTAGGGGGAAATCTGTGAATAATTTGTTAATGAACTGAAAATTAATATTTTCATTTTTATGTATCTAAACTCTAAAGTATAAGCATAGTTTCTCTGTGCTCCTGTCAAATTACATTTTCTGTAACTTATAAACCCAAAACTTAATAATGACGTAGTTCGAACATCTATATATAATTCAAATCAATATCATACAAAATTTATCTACATTTCATTATCTCAAATAAATTTCAGCTTTCTGAAACACTTCTTGAAAGAGGGAAAGACAATTCATCATTATATCTAAAGACATGCGGAGTTATTCGTCCGATTATGCATCACTGAGAGACGTGGCTGCCTCGAGTCTAAAGAGCAAGTATGTTATTAAAATCTTTTGAATCTTTCATCATTCATCATCACCACTATTCACGGATCCCCACAATCAATTTTAAAATTGGTATCTATTACTATTCCTAAATGAGTTAAAATTACTTTACTTAATTTAAATGCTAAACATTTTAATAGGCTTAATACCAGGTGAATTTGCAACCCAATTTCTTAATTGAAAACCGGCATTATAAAATATTAAAACTAAAATCTAAAACGGAAGATATCACCATAAGTTTTGTTCTAGCAGTCTCACAGCAGATTGAAAACGCTTTTCAGACATTGTAAATTTGTGTTATGTTAGGATTTCTTCAAAATGTATACCATATAGGAACTGAAATGGAAACACAGTAAATTGTTCGCGCGATGTACCTTTTGTCTATTTTGAAACTACCGATGGAGCCCAATACGACTTTTTCTCTGTATGTGACGATATATAAGATAATTAATGCAAAATATATCGAACATTTTTTTTTTGCAACATTTTAAATTACAATCGTTCGTATTTGTCGATATCTTTAAAATAATTTTGAGTGCCGAAAAAACAAATCAAATTTGATTAACTTCAAAATACGATTCCGGTCTACTTATAGTTGGCAGTTTGGGACGTATTTCGTGCAATTTTCAAATAGTGATTTTTCATTTATTAAATAATCGTAAAAGTTTTCCCGACTAAAATTCGAGTAACGAAGAACACAAATAAATTACTATGACAAGATATTTTGAATGCTCGCACCGGCTATGGATTGAATATTTTACTCGAGAGATAACTTTTTATCCTTTGCGATCTTACTTACATATAATGTCACATTTGAATTTGCGCTCGTTGTCATATTTCGACACTACTGATGTCAAATTTTATTAGTGTTATTACTTCTTTGGACAGTCACAAAATTGGACAAGACAGTATTTTATTAAGTAATCGGAGCGCCTAAGTTTCTACCACGGAGCACTTTGAGAACCTATGCCTTAATAGACCAGGGAAGAAATTTTTGTAAAATAGTTTGAAGTATCGTTGTACATGTTTAATAGCTGAGTTTTAGGCAGAATATTGTACAATTTTAGCATCTCTTTGAAAATTAGCTGTTTGCATCTAATAATTAAATATTCACTCCAGCTCACCATATTAAGATTTTGTGGCAACGCTTCCGAATGGCCAAAAACTTAATATGGATACGTAAATGGAAATTGTCTGTCAAATGGATTTTTTTTTGAAAAACCCCCCAAATACTTTTCTGGCTAATAAGCGAATAAGACAAGAATGAATTTTAGCAATAAAAAACCGTGTTTTTGTCATACTACCGCCTAATATTCGGAATAAAACTTGCATTACTTTGTTCCAAATTTTGTCAAATTTCCGTCATTGTTGAGAAGGAACTTTTTCCCTTGTGTTTGCAGTAATACTGTTAGTTTAGGCACCAATGCGCGCTAATAATTTTATATGGCAAAGTCTTTAGAACCGGACCGGTGTTCATTTCTTAGTATCGTTGGCATGAAATTTAATGGTATCAGCAATTATTCACTGGGGCAATGGTTTTCAAAGGGTGGGGTGCGCTTTGCAAAAGGGGCGTAGACAATTTTGAGGGGGCATGTAGCTAATTAAAAATCTATTTTTTGTTTGTTGGACTTATTCGTGCATTTTTTGGATATTTACATTCCATCCCCGTATTTTCAAGGTATTTTTGAATGAAACATAATATTTGTTATATGTAGCTTATTGCTAGCTAGGTATTTTTGAGGTGTGGCGAGCATTTTCATAACAAGAGTTACATTGTAATTACCACAATTCGTAAAAATATTTTCATAGCTATACTATACTTATGAAAAAAAAATTCTACTCAAGATATAAGTACCAGTACTTCTTTATCGATTTCTCCTTGAATCCTCCCTCGAAAACGTCTACCTAACTGCTAGAACAGCATTGTATCAATAATAATATAGAGAGAAAATCATTAATTCTAAAACATTGAAACTCATTTATATTTATAATGAATTAAATTGAGTACACACTGAGTTTTGCGGATACAAGGATGTCTATATATCCTGTGCCATATTTATATGTATATTGCCTTCTTTTATTGATAGCATAGTCATTATTATCTTGCATAGAATTATTGATTTAATTTTATGGGCCAATCTGGCTAATCTTATATATGTAATTTGAAAGTATAATGGTCTATGACCATGGTAGTAACCAGTTAACCGTGTCATTCGTGTTCCAAGCTAGAATTACTTTAGCTTTCCAATAACGATGTTATATAAGTAATTCCAACCGAGTGTATCAATGTGAATTCTATACCATTTGCCACTGGTTAACCACGCCATGCAAGCCCCGAACTAAAATATCGTTTCCAGTGGCGATAGTGTAACGCATTGGTTCTCAAACTTCTTCGTATTGTGACACCCTCCAAAAAATATGCTCAAGTTGCGACTCTTCGTGGAAACCGTATAAATACCTTCCAATAAAGGACCTTTTTTGCAATGAGTTTTTTTTTAACGATCAAAGAAAACTAAACCAAAGTCAGTGAAATTGCATTTAATGGGATGGGAATACTTGCGTCTTTTACAACTGTTACTTGGTAAGATTTGTGAGAGCCGCACGCATTTCTCTCTCACTCGAGATCGATATTTTGTGCGTATTACGACCATGGTCGCAAAACCTGATTCGCATGAATACGAAGTCGCAAAAGGGATCAGAGTGCGCAACGCTTTTTTTTACCAATGAAGGATAATCCATGTTGAAGAAAATCCAAATTTCTTTTTACATCGATTCCGTTCAAAAACGGCGAAGAAAAGCAGCAATGTATTGTTGAAGCAAGATTTTGGCCAGTGAAACATGTTATCTAATAAGCCCAAACGGCATTTAGTATCATCGCATTCCCAGTTGCAACAAAAATCACGGAGCTGTACTTCTTGAACGATCCAAAGTCAATGTAGCCTACGTCATACTTGCGTTTTTAGCCTTTTCTTGTTTAGTATCATTTTCACGCTTGTATTATTACTTTTTCTACGCGCCGCAAGAAAGATTCCGCAAAAAAAAAAAAATTACGACGCCCACTTTGAAAACCACTGCTGTAACGTATCAATATAGCCGTAAATCCTATTGGTAATACTTCGTTCATGTTCATAACTGTCTGAATCTAGAAATATATTTCCTATTGCTATATCGTTGATTGCAGGTACTAATATGTTAGGGTATTATGTGTATACATCTATATAAATGATGCAATAGAATAAATACACGGGTTTGTCTATATTTCTTACGTTTTATTTATACGGGTATTACGTTATTGATAACATGGTTCTGATTATTCTGCGTAGAATTCACTTGTTTTTTTCCGCAAAATAGTATCGTACTAAAAAAAGAATCCGACTAAGCGCAGAAATGTATCTGTAAATTATCATGGTCTATATCAGTGGTTCCTAAACTTTTTATTCGCAGTAATATATACCCACCCAGTTTACAAAAACATTTGAGGTCAGATAACAAATAAACAAGGTAAATCATAGTTTATAGTGTTTTTTTCAACGAGATATTTTAGCTTATTGGTCTTCCAGAGCAGTGATTTTCAACTGGTGTTCCGCGAGAGACATCCAGGTGTTCCGCGAAAAATTGCTCTTTCGAGGTATTATGACGTCATTTGAATAATATAAATAGCGTCGATTTGAAAACGGGGAGTCAGAGTTTTGGAAAGTCGGTATAAAAAACTTGTAACCAGATAAGAAATGACAGGCCATATTTTCTTTTAATGGACTTTATCTTCTTCCCTTTTTTAGTGATCCATTCCATTCTTGACCAAATAATGTTTCAAAAATGTGACCATTATACTCGACTATGGATGGAGTCATCATCGGAGTAGATTACATTCGTTGCATTTTGAAGCTTTTCTTGCTGTAATAATTAGGGCGTGGCATCATCAAAATCGTCAAGTGAAGTGTTGAATTAGCAAATTCCGTAAATAAAATTGTGAATTTCTCGGTAACGATTTTACCTATGATAATGGTCGCGGTATTGTTTTGTTGGAAAAGAAAACGTTAAAACTCGAGGTGATTAATTCTAATCAGCACAAAAGCAATTGGGCAATTCAGCACCAAGCAATTTTTTTGGCATCAGGTCGCGCATGTAAGATATCGTTAAAGAAGTGCTCTTCATCGTCATCTCGCCCTATGACCACGTAGAAATGCCTTTATTTCAGCTTTTAAATCAACATTCAGGATTCACGTAATCACAGATTTATCTTATCACAGTATCTAATTTATTTATTCCAGAAATAACACTGACACCAGTATGGACCATAAGAAACTCAATTACCGTCTAAATGTGTGCGATAATATTATTCGCTTAAAACTGGGACGTTTAATTTGCCAACGGCGATGAGTTAGATCCAAGCCAGCGCAAAAGATAAAAGTTAGAATAAAATTGGAATTTAAAAGCGCTCCTTAATGTCATTAACATCTGTCGCCGATGTGAACGCATATAATTCTACAAAAATTTGAAACTTCGATCTCCGCCGATCGGCAAGAATTAATACGTGCGCACAAGAACAACAAAGGTGGTAATATGAAAACGTTCAGGGGGCAAAAAAAGTAGCGATAATGACGAAATTAAACAGTAAAAATCGCTTTGCTGCCAATTTTCATTGTTTCTAATAATTTCCAAATCGACCTCCGACCTTCTTTCTGAACTCCTGTTGCGTATAAAAAAAAAACGCGAGAGATTGAGAGCTGTTGAGAAAGAGCTGCGTGTTTGTCTCTCCACAATTACAGAATAAAATATTTGAAAATCATCGAAACAGACCTAAATATCACAATAAAATACCATTTCTGTTTCTAGCTACCGTAATCATAGTATTCATGAGAAAACTTGCAAAAACATTTATTTGTAGCTCTGAATCGGAATGTGTCACGTCTTTCCCAGCTAAAGTTGACAAGCTATATTATTGATTTCGGTATTTTATTTTCATGCCGAAATGATCGACGTCAGTTAATTGCATAATATAGTTTATTTTCAAAAATCTCGTTCGGAGTTCCGCCACAATTTTAAATTGAAAAAAGTGTTCCGCGGTACAAAAAAGGTTGAAAAATCACTGTTCCAGAGAGTATTTTTTTCTTTAATTTTTGGTGACATTTTCGTCAGCCACAATCTCAACTCAACCCGTTTACTAATTGAATGGCAATTTTTTTTTTGATAGCACTTGTATCATTGTTACAAACGAGTTCGTAAATGAAAGAATCCAGGTTTCTGACTTCTGCCTTTTTTGCATGGTTTGTCAAATTATGAGAGATTTTCATTAAAAAGATACATCTTTATAAAAATCACGTATCGATGCATTTCTCAAATATAACATATGGATTTTATTTCCTCATTTCATTGCATTTCATGGAGCTCCATTTGAATTAAATATTTTCTGCGCTGTTGGAACCCTGCCCTGTGCAGCGTGTTCCCATTCGTCTAATTATATTTAAATTGTAGGGTCGTTAAACGATTAACTGTTCACTAAATTATCAAGTTATAATATAATTATAACCGCCCACTCTGGGAATCACTGGTTTATACCACCTGGTAGTAAACAGTTAATAACCATGCCATTCATGTTCCAATCCAGAATCGCAATAAATTTTCAATACTGGTATTATTGGAGTGAGTTTAATCAAGTACATTAATATAACCGTGAATATTACTAACTTCGGTACTGGTTAACCATGTAATTTGTGTCCCAAACTGAAATTTTCAATAAGGATAATATATAAATTAGGCCAATTGCACAAATGTAGCCGTAAATCCTACACATCCGACTTATACTTCCCTTGGTAGTCCTAGTAACCAATACCCATACGTTTCATGTTGATATGTGTTCGAAGCTGGCAATCCTCGGTACTACCAGTAACCATACAATTCATATTGATAAGTGTTCGAAGCTGACAATCCTTGGTAGTCCAAGTAACCATACGATTCATATTGATAGGTGTTTGAAGCTGGCATTCCTTGGTAGTGCAAGTAACCATACGGTTCATACTGATAAGTGTTCGAATCTGGCAATTCTTGTTAGTCCAAGTAACCATACGGTTCATATTGATAAGTGTTCGAAGCTGACAATCCTTGTTTGTCCAAGTAACCATACGATTCATATTGATTCAAATGTTCGAAGTAGGTTGATAAGTGTTCGAAGCTGGCAATATTCCTAATGCGCTGTTATTAAGTGCGAGTATTCATATCTTATATTCATGCGTGTATGTAATATGTATGACGCTTCATTATTGCAAATATTACAACTCTAAAATCGTTTATCATGAGGTACCAAAGCTAACATGTCCTTATCATTCTGCATACCATATACCATTTTTTTTTATTAATCTTGGAACCCGTTTTCACCAGAGGGTATTAATGTAGTTGTTAATTCCCTCTCCCAAAATTCGTGTCCTAAAATTAAATTTCCTATGATACACTATAGCCGCAAATACCTTATAACCAGTATAGACCTTCATTGGTAGTGTTCCTAGAACCCATGCCCCTCATGTCCATAAGTTTTCAAATCTAGAAATATATTCCCTATTTCTTCATAGTTTATTTCGAGTATTAATATGTTATGTTCTTATAATAAATGTAGAATGTCTACAATCCCTGTGGCTAATTTAGAGGACCTCAATTTTAGGTAAATATAACGCATCTCGTGTAAATTACTTGTATATCTATCAATAAATAATATCTGCAATTTTTTCGGGAAACCTGCTGACAAAGTATTATTTTTATTATATTGAGTATAAGCTCAGCTTTGGTTTGTCTGTCAAATGGAATTTATTTTGGAAAATCCTCTAGTCTAAATACTGTATAATAACCACTGTGAAGCTAGCAGCACTTTCAGCCAGAATATTTTTACACATTGAATATAGGTTCTACGCGCAAATAGTGTTCACTTATAGTTACATATAAAATTGAAAAAGTTGATCAAAATATAATTTTAGCACGGAAATACATGAAAAATCTTCAAACTGACTGAATACAATGAATTTGACAAAAAATATAGTGTTTAAGAAAAGACCAACTGAGCGAAAATTGAATTTTCAAGTATTCCGCAAATACGAAGTTTCGAAAAATTATCGTATTTAAAACGTCGATTTCTCGAAAACCGCCAATAAAGGCAGCACCACGACACATTCGGAGAAAAGCAGATTCCTTATAGATTTGACTTTGATATGTCAGAACAGTAGCAGCACGTTTTTACTTGGCCATATATAATACCAAACATAGCGTGTATTCAAAATTTTATAAAAAATGCAGATGTAACATATTTAAAAACCGTTTGATATTTCAACTAAATTTACTAGATAATTTATCGAACATTTTTTTCTCTTGGGCATACATATATACTGTACGATCATTAAACTTGGAACAAGTTGCGGAAAGTATAAAATAGCAAAAACCAAGTTACGTCCTCTTGTGGATCATCTTCAAAATTTCAAAAAATTATCGTATTTGAAATAGCGATTTCACGAAAACCACCAATAAAGGCAGCACTACGACACATTCGGAGAAAAGCAGATACCTTATAGATTTGATTTTCATATGTCTGAACAGTAGCAGAACGTTTTGACTTGGCCATATATAATACCAATCATAGCGTATAATTTTCAATTTTATTACCAATGTAGATGTAACATATTTAAAAACGGTTTGGTATCTCAACTAAATTTACTGGATAATTCATCAACTACTTTTCTCTCTTGGTCATACATCAAAACTGTACGTTCATTAAACTTGGAATAAGTGGGCGAATCTTAAAATAACAAAAAATGATTTGACGCCCTATTGCGTTGTTGATATTTTTCGGAATTTCAAAAAATTATCGTTTTTGAAAAGGCGATTTCTCAAAAACCGCCAATAAAGGCAGCACTACGACACATTCGGAGAAAAGCAGATAACTCATAGATTTGATTTTACTATGTCAGAACAATAGCAGCACGTTTTGACTTGACCATATATAATACCAAACATAGCGTATAATTTTCAATTTTATTAATTATGTAGATATAACCTATTTGAAAACGGTTTGATATTTCAACTGAATTTACTCGATAATGCATCAAATACCTTTTTTTTTCCGGGTAATACATTAAAACCGTACGTTCATTAAACTTGGAATAAGTGGGCAAATCTTAAAATAACAAAAAATGATTTTACGCCCTCTTTTGGATTTTTTCCGGAATTTTCAAAAAAATATCGTGTTTGAAAGGGCGATTTCTCAAAAACCGCCAATAAAGGCAGCACTACGACACATTCGGAGGAAAGCAGGTACCTTATAGATTTAATTTCATTATGTTGGAACAGTAGCAGCACGTTTTGACTTGGCCATATATAATACCAATTATAGCGCATATTCTCAATTATTTGAATAGCGTAGATGTTCACATATTTTGAAAATGTTTTGTATTGTAAATAAATTCACCTAATAACGTAATATTCCGTTTTCTTACTTTTTCAAACACAGATACTGTGTATTAAGTAAACTTGGAATAGTTTGCAACTTGTATAAAACATTAAAAAAGGTCTTACTTCCTATATATCATTTTTTTAATTTACCAAACATGCTGTTTTTGGAGTGACGATTTCTTGAAAACCGCCAATAAAGGCAGCATTACGTCACTTTAGGAGAATAGCAGATACATTGAAGATTCAATGTGATTGAACCAGAACAGTAGCAGCACGTTTTGATTTGGCCATATATAATACCAATGTTATGAAAGATAACAGGATACCGATTCTAGGCTTTATCAAACATAAGAACACCACTATCACAACTTAACACTGTAAACAATAAAATAACATGCAGACAGTAAAGTATGCAGTACGACAGATCTAGGGTAATCAAGAGTAAATTGTTTATCTAATAATTACACTGTAAATAAATACTAACACCACAACCAAACATAGCGTTTATTCGAAATTTTAAAAAACAATGCAGACATAACATATTTAAAAAGAGTTTTGTATTTCAACTAAATTTACTAGATAATTTATCAAACTTTTTTTGTCTTGCTAACACTTCAATACTGTACGTACATTATACTTGGAATAAGTTGCGGAAATTATAAAATACTAAAAAATCATTTCAAGCCCTCTTGTGAATTATTTTCAAAATTTTATAAAATTGTCGTTTTTGTAGTGGCGATATCTCGAAAACTGCCAATAAATGCAGCACCACGATACATTCGGAGCAAATCAGATAACTTATAGATTCGACTTCACTATACCAGAACAATAACAGCACAATTTGACTTGGTCATGTATAATACCAAACATAACGTGTTTTCAAAATTTTATATTAAAATGGACGTATCGAACATAAAAAGCTTGTATTTCAACTTAATTTACTGGATAATGGATCAAATATATTTCTCACTTTGTTCAGTATTGATGTATGACTGGTAGGAAATTATATTTGAACAAGTATTCAGTAAATTAAAATACGACAGCTTTATTAATTTTTAACGTCAGCATTATTCAAAAGTTGAAGAATACACGCTATGTTTGGTATTAAATATGGCCAAGTCAAAACGTGCTGCTACTGTTGTGACATAATGAAATCAAATCTATAGGGTATCCGCTTTTCTCCGAATGCGTCGTAGTGCTGCCTTTATTGGCGGTTTTCCAGAAATCGCCCTTTAAAAAACGATAATTTTACGAAATTTTGAAAATAATCCACAAAATGGCTTAGAATGATTTTTTGGTATTTCATATTTTCCGCAACTTATTCAAAGTTTAATGAACGTACAGTATTGGTGTATGTTTAATAGAAAAAAATGTTTGATGTATTATCTAGTAAATTTAGTTGAAATACAAATCACTTTTTAAATATGTTACGTCTGCATTGTTTATGAAATTTTGAATTCACGCTATGTTTGGTAATATATTGGCCGAGTTAAAACGTGCTGCTATTGTTCTGACATAATGAAATCGAATTTATAAGGTATCTGCTTTTCTCTGAATGTGTCGTAGTGCTGCCTTTATTGGCGGTTATTGAGAAATCGCTATTTCAAAAAGATATTTTTTTGAAAATCCGAAAATCATTTTTTGTTATTTTGAGATTTGCCCACTTATTCCAAGTTTAATGAACGTACAGTTTTGTATTTGATGAATTATCCAGTAAATTTAGTTGAAATAGCAAACCGTTTTTAAATATGTTACATCTACATAGTTAATAAAATTGAAAATTATACGCTATGTTTGGTATTATAAATGGCCAAGTCAAAACGTGCTGCTACTGTTATGACATAATAAAATCGAATCTATAAGGTATCTGTTTTTCTCCAAATGTGTCGTAGTGCTGCCTTTATTGGCGGTTTTCGAGTAATCACTATTTCAAATACGATAATTTTTTGAAATTTTGAAAATAATCCACAAGAGGATGTAAAATGTTTTTTGGTATTTTATACTTTTCGCAACTTATTCCAAGTTTAATAAACGTATAGTATATATGTATGTACAAGAGAAAAAGATGTCTCATAAGATATCTAGTAAATTTAGTTGAAATACAAAACCCCTTCTAAATATGTTACGTCTGCATTGTTTATAACATTTTGAATACACGCTACGTTTGGTATTATATATGGCCAAGTCAAAACGTGCTGCTACTGTTCTGACATAATGAAATTTAATCTATCAGGTATTTGCTTTTCTCCGAATGTGTCGTAGTGCTGCCTTTATTGGCGGTTTTCGCGAAATCGCTATTTCCAATACGATAGTTTTTTGAAATTTTGAAGATAATCCACAAGAGAACATAACTTGGTTTTTGGTATTTTATACTCTCCGCAACTTAATCCAAGTTTAATGATCGTACAGTATATATGTATGTCCAAGAGAAAAAAAAATGTTTGATAAATTATCTAGTAAATTTAGTTGAAATACCAAACGGTTTTTAAATATGTTACGTCTGCATTGTTTATAAAATTTTGAATACACGCTATGTTTGGTATTATATATGGCCAAGTCAAAACGTGCTGCTACTGTTCTGACATAATGAAATTTAATCTATCAGGTATCTGCTTTTCTCCGAATGTGTCGTAGTGCTGCCTTTATTGGCGGTTTTCGAGAAATCGCTATTTCAAATACGATAATTTTTTGAAATTTTGAAGATAATCCACAAGAGGACGTAACTTGGTTTTGGTATTTTATACTTTCCGCAACTTAATCCAAGTTTAATGATCGTACAGTATATATGTATGTCCACGAGAAAAAAATGTTTGATAAATTATCTAGTAAATTTAGTTGAAATACCAAACGGTTTTTAAATATGTTACGTCGGCATTGTTTATAAAATTTTGAATACATGCTATGTTTGGTATTATATATGGCCAAGTCAAAACGTGCTGCTACTGTTCTGACATAATGAAATTTAATCTATCAGGTATCTGCTTTTCTCCGAATGTGTCGTAGTGCTGCCTTTATTGGTGGTTTTTGAGAAATCGCCCTTTCAAAAGCGATATTTTTTTAAAAATTCCAGAAAAAATCCACAAGAGGGCGTAAAATAATTTTTTGGCATTTTAAGATTTGCCTACTTAATTCCATGTTTAATGAACGTACAGTTTTGATTTATGACTAAGAGAAAAAAGTATTTGTTGAATTATCCAGTAAATTCAGTTGAAATACCAAACCTTTTTTAAATATGTTACATCTACATAGTTGATAAAATTGAAAATTATATGCTATGTTTGGTATCATATATGGCCAAGTTGAAACGTGCTGCTACGGTTCTGACATAATGAAACCGGATCTATAAGGTATCTGCTTTTCTCCGAATGTGTCGTAGTGCTGCCTTTATTGGCGGTTTTTGAGAAATCGCTATTTCAAAAACGATATTTTTTTGAAATTCGGAAAAAATCCACAAGAGGGCGTAGAATCATTTTTTGTTATTTTAAGATTTGCCACTTCTTCCAAGTTTAATGAACGTACAGTTTTGATGTATGACCAAGAGAGAAAAGTATTTGATGAATTATCCAGTAAATTTTGTTGAAATACCAAAACGTTTTTAAATATGTTACGTCTGCATTGTTTATAAAATTTTGAATACACGCTATGTTTGGTATTATATATGGCTACGTCAAAACATTCTGATATCGTTCTGACATAATGAAATCAAATCTATAAGGTATCTGCTTTTCTCCGAATGTGTCGTAGTGCTGCCTTTATTGGCGGTTTTTGAAAAATCGACCTTTCAAAAACGATAATTTCGTGAAATTTATTAAAGAATCCACAAGAGTGCGTAATTTTTTTTTTGGTATTTTAGACTTTCCTAAACTTATTCTAAGTTTAATGAAGTGCATTATTGTGTGTGACAAAGAGAAAAATATCTTCTTTGATTAACTATCCAGTAAATTTAGTTGAAACACAAAATCAGTTTTAAATTTGTTGTATATACATTGTGCATAAAATTGAAAATTATACGCTATGTTTAGTATTATATATGACCAAGTCAAAACGTGCTGAGACTGTTCTGACATAATGAAATCGAATCTTTGAGGTTTCTACTTTTTACCAATGGTGTTGCAATGCTGCCTTTATTGTAGGTTTTCATGAAACGACCGTCCTAAACGACGAAAATTCAGTCATTTTTAAACAACTCTCAAACAAGTATAAAAAAATTTTATGCATACTATGTATTAATAATACGAGGAGTGTAGTTAATGATTGTTTTGCTTTATTTGCCATTGTGAAACTAATTAAAATGTACACTTTCTTTTAAAAATCATTGGGAACATTTAATTTTACGCGTGGGTATTTTCTGCGATTCTGTCAGTCACAATTTCGTGTTTTGCTGCTAGCTTCACAGAGGTGTATAATATCATGATTCGGACAACTATCGTTTTTTTCTGGCTAATAAGTAATTCCAACCGAGTGTATCAATGTAAATTCTATACGATTTGGCATTGGTTAACTACGCCATGCAAGCCCCCAAATAAAATATCGTTTCCAGTGGCTATACTGTAACGCAGCAAATCAGCAAATAATTTTATTTAAACGAAAAATTAATATTTTTTTTTTTTTAAACTTCTAGTATAAGCTTAGCTACTCTGTGTCCCTGTTAATTACAACTCCAAAGATTGATAAGGACATAGTTTAAAAGACTATGTCTTTAACCAAATCTCTTTTCTGTATTTCTGTTAAATAGCATTTTTTGTGATTTAAATAACTTGATAGTGTCTTAGGTCAACGAAATTTAGTTTCACCTAAAGTTAGATGGACTTGGTATACACATGAACATAACATTGGATTGATTTTTTTTTTATGTATTTTTAATATAAGTTTACCTTTGCTTTACCTCTGCCAAACAGCACTTTTTGTAATTTATAAACCCAAACTTGATAATGAAACTATATATTTATTTTCAGTTTTCTAAAACACTGCTTGAAAGAGTCATTGCATCAAACAGAATCGACATTGTTTATAGTCTGGTGCATCACGGAGTGAGATTGACGCCTATATAGTCTAAAGGGTAAAGAGCAAGTATATATGTAATCTTATAATCTTTCAATTCATATTTTGTCACGTATAAACGGATATATATATATTCATGTTCAATCCCGCTAGTCAGGAAGAGCTGCAAAAATTTCAATTATCGCACAAGATGTCCAAAATATTATCCATTGGGAACCACTACATTAGACCGTTTTCCTTTATCAATTTTACTCTTTTATTTTTGTTTCGCGAGGCGAGATAAAAATTGTAAAAGTTCCGTGGCCGAAAAAGTTTGGGAAACGCTGTTCTAGAACAGTAGTTTTTTTTTACCTGGGTTCAATCGAATTTTTGGTGTTCGTTGGAGCTGTTCCAGGGGTTCGACGAGGGTCCTTCAAATTAACACAGTTTTATATTATGGCACTTTTCTATCACATCGTCTACAAATTATGCAAATTTAGCTACAGTTCATCTCAGATATTAGAACTTACACGTTCAACAACTAATAAATTAGCGATCAGTAGAGGTTGCGCGAGACTAACTCCCAATCCTTTCTCTATGCCTTTACGCTAGTGGAATTTACCAATGTGTTTAACATTTATCAATGTGTTCTAGGCTCAGATCTTGATAGCCAGGGTCCTTTTAATGTGGTTCTTTTAAAGGCGTTGAATTCTTTTTAGTATTGCTTCTAAATTCTTTTCTTGTGGTAGTTGTCGAGTCCGGAGTTTGGCAGGATCCATTCGGATACAGAAGTCACGCGAAAAGGCTAATATAACGATCAGTAGAGGTTGCGCCAGACTAACTCCCAATCCTTTCTCTATGCCTTTGCGCTAGTGGATCCGTGTGCATGTAATGCAAGGATGTTGTAGCAAGAATAAAATACCATAATATGCAATTCAAGAGTCTGCTGTGCACACTAACACAAATATATATCTGTAACTTTTCGTCTGACCAAAATCAGACTTCCTCAGACAAGCAGTTTACAACAATGACAAGAAAAGAGCAATAATGCAGTTTAAATATGGCGATAAATAAATTTGCTTGAAATTAATTGTGACCAAACAATGAAAAAACAATTATTGATATTCAGAAACAGATTGCGACATGGAATAATTGTTCCGCGGCGTGCTTGATTTCACAATAAGTTTTACTAGAACATTTTAAATGTGTTCTAGGCTCCGATCTTGATAGGATCTTGATCTTGATAGATCTTGATAGGAAAGGTCTGAGCCTAGAACACATTGATAAATGTTCTAGTAAAACTTATTGTGAAATCAAGCACGCCGCGGAACAATTATTCCATGCTGAGAATCGATCGCATTTTTTTATTTCGCAATCTGTTTCTGAATATCAATAATTGTTTTTTCATTGTTTGGTCACAATTAATTTCAAACAAATTTATTTATCGCCATATTTTAACTGCATGATTGCTCTTTTCTTGTCATTGTTGTAAACTGCTTGTCTGAGTAAGTCTGATTTTGGTCAGACGAAACGTTACAGAAATATATTTGTGTTAGTGTGTAATAAATTAGCGTTGCTGTTTGTATAGCGTTGCGCAGTTGTAAGTTTTAGTGAACCCGTCATTTCCAGGGATGTCGCGCGCTTTGGTGTTTGTGCTCATATGATAGTGCCCTTAGATGCTTTCTGCCTATGACTTTGAAACATCTTGGGTTGTTATCGAAAACCTAGGATTTTCAAGATGAAACTTTTCATGTTTTATACCCTTGCACGAAATTGGGCTTTTATGAAGTTTGGATTGGGCTCCTAATATCAACTGTTCGATACAATGGGGTTTGGCGAGAGCTTTCAGGATAGCGCAGGGATAGCGCTGATTTTTTTTCGCCAAGTTAGATCGAAACAGCTAGCGAGTCCGATCGAACGCTAGAATACGCGTGTTTCAGCAGTCTTTGGAGTCTAAAAAGCGTTTCAAGGTACGGAAGATTGCCATCTATGATACAGAAAAATCTTTTTTTTTCTTTTTAAAAGAGGGGAGGGGGTCGACCCGCAAAACCACCCCCGGGCTACGCCACTACGTTCACGGGCAGGTGTGCAGTTTTTGCCGGTATGCAATAAATTTTTCTGCTTTGTTAATATATCCAATTCCAATATATCCAATTCATATCTAATTTATCAAATTACATTTTCTGTCATTCATAAACCCAAAACTTGAAATAGTTCATATAGTTCACATAATGACATAGTTCGAAAATTATTGGTACATTCAAATTTTTACCCCCCAGCAGAAATTAGATCAAATTAATTAAATATTTTTTTAAAATTAATCACATTGAGCCACCACAACTTTTTGTTGAATCAAATTTTTTAATATAAGTGCTCGATTTAATGAAATATTCAATTTTTCCCCCGCTATTGTGTTTCATTCTCAATTTCGTTTGCACCGTATATTAAATATTTAAGTATATCACCACAGTTCTTTGGAAAAATGAGATTTCGGAAAACACCCCCGCTCGCTTTAATATAACAAATTAATAGTTGTTCAGCTTGGGTTATATGGTTCGGGTTAGGAATGATTTGAATTTTGAAATCTGCATTCGGGTGTTTTTTTTTTAAAGTTGATGCTTCCATTGGGTTGAATTTAAATCTGTCATTCACTTAACTCAATCTACCCGCCCTCCATTTGAGCCAAATCTCATCGGAAAACTTGATTAGAGCGCTTTGGGCCAGACGCTTCCCGATACGCGTGTGCCTTTCGCTCAGTCGTGTCGCGTTGAAAATATGAGAAATTTTTTATTTATTTCTTTTTGAAAGTTTTGTTTTGGTACCGCTCTGATAAATACAAGCAAAATCGACTCGACAACAAAGTCTCTCACGGAAGAAAAAATTACGTCACCGTTCTGGCAAGCCCAAACCTTGCTTTTGAAGCAAAGTGAATATTCAATTAACAAAGGGCGCATGTTTTCGCGAGTAATTTCGAGCGAGCGCATTTAATGTTTGTTTATTATTGTGCGGGTAATGATTACTAGCTTATATACGCGCTGAAAACGATTGCTCGCTAGCTCAAATTACTTTCTTTCAAGTAATAACATATTCCTCTGTATATTTCTAACTTTGAAATACTTACAGACATAAAACTCGGAGAATTGAAAATATGATAAAGAGAAATTACGTGCTACCGTGGCCACAAACAATCGGACAAGTATTTAACATGCTTGAAAACGACGCAAAAGTTTCTTAATGATTTTGTTTTGATTTACTCTTTTGACTTAGTGCACGATGAGACGTATACGTAAAGGATATAAACTCTTACTCAACAAACATATTAGGGTCACATTTTTATGAGCACCTAAGTGCTTTCCCGGCATAACAAATTAGTAGTTGTTCAGCTTGGGTTCGTGTTAGGAATGATTCAAAAATTTAAAATCTTATTCAGGGATGTGTTTTTTTTTCTGAAATTAATTCTTCCATTGAATTGAATTTAAATCTGTCGTAACTTAAATGCCCGACTCAGATTTGTGTTTGGTGAATTTGGATTTTTATTTAAATAGAAAAAAATTCTGATAAATAATAATTTATTTCTAAGTCATTGTCGCATGGATGTCTTAGCCGTACAAAAAACATTGGAAAATGCCCAATGATGTTTATTGTTCTTACTTAAGTAAAACAGTAAAGATGGAAAGTAATAATGTTAAGCTAAATATTGGAGAAATGCAAGCAAACGTATCAACAAAAAAGCGCTGAACGTTTCCACGAATTTAAGAAAGAAATGAAATGGTCACTTCTAATTCTCTGATAAAGCGTAATAAATTGGTAGATTTAAAAACACGCAACATGAGGACTTTTCTTTATTTTTCTAGAATTTTCTGATTTTGTCGTATTGATACTGATCAGTTTGTTTTTCATTAGAGCTTGCGAGTACTTTTGCAGAACAATGCTTTATTACACAATGGTATTTTGCAAAAATCTTAAGCTACGTGGTGAAGAGATGAAAATGAACTGCATAATTCTTGTTCCTAATACCATGTTTTATTTATACAAGATTCCCCACACTATATCTCCGCCATAACAAAAAGCTTGATCAGATGTTTGAAAGCCATGCACAACAACAGATTCATAAAAAAGACCAATTTATTGGTGCAAATATTTGACTGAAAACATATTAATTGAAAGCGAAAGTTTTTCGGATTTTGTGTCCATTAGTAAATTCATTAAAACCGTTAAGTTTTAATGTCAGACACGACATAGTTTTGGTGGTAAAAAATGTAAATCAAACAGCTGGGGTGTACAAATTATAATAAAGGAATAATAATACATACATTCATATAGTTTTTGATTGTTATCAAATTGTTGTGTTTGATTATTACTCGATCTGTTTATCCTGGGTTTGTGCGCTTGATATTCCAACGGTTGATGTTTTTGACTCCTTTTTTCAAAAGGTGCAGTCCGTCTGTCGGGTATCTAATGTAGCAAAGAAATGTGATTTCTTGTGATTGGTTGCTAAATCTGTTGAAGGCTGCAATGTTGCATATTTGACGCTTACACTGGATATTCATATTTTTGAGCGCATAGAAAACAGTTCCAAACAGGCTGGCAGGCCAGAAAATATCCAATTTAGACTGCACACATGCCGAGTCATATTAATTAAGCCCTCGCTTAATCGTTTGTTCTTCTATTTTAGCTGATCCTCTGCTAATAAGTGGACATTTAAAAACTTGTTTGGGTATACCAAGGGCATGCCACTATAATGTCGTATTACCATACAGTTCTTCAAATAGCCGCGTTTTCATTACTTTAACTTGTTTCTAATTTCAATGTTGGATAGTGTTAGATTAATTTTAGGTTAAAACACGTCCAACTAACTGTTAACTGAAGGCGCTTATATTCACCCAATATGCTGGATAATGCCTCTGCTACAAATGCCTAGCACTGGTTAAACTTGTGCGTGCACTGAAAAATATACACAAAAGGAAACTAATTCATAATTTAAAGCCGAGATAAAATAATGATTATGAGACAGAATGTGCTCGGGCGCTAAACTGTGTTTGGAAAGACAAAGTCCTGGCGTTGAATAGTTTTAAATTTCGCCGACGGAAATGCTTTGCTTTTATTCATTTCCTATCACATTAATGAAATTTGAAGCGCCAAAAAATAAATAAAAATACGCTCGTTGCGTAAATGAGCCTTGTTGGTTGTAATTGTGACAAAATTATACTACTTTGAGCATTTGAAAAAATAAAAATGCGGATTCTACTTGCTTTCATGCAGAGGAAAATATGGAATACATGTGAAGAAGAAAAATGTCTGTCCATTCCACATTTTTTTCTGTAGCTCCTTGCGTTTCAGACTTATTCATTTTTTGTTGTTGTCAAGATCGTTTTTGATTTTATAGTTTTTTTTTCTCTTGGTTTTAAAAAGACCATTTATTGTGAATGTTTACACGCATTTTCTACTTGAGTCTCTTGCTTATCGTTTGTTCTCCTTTTCCCCCTAATAAGAGGTCATATATGAACTTGTCCTGGAATCACGATGCCATGAAAATATAATGTAATTGTAACTTACTGGTCGTCTTCTGATAGTCTCGTTTTTATTACTTCAACTTGGTTCCAATTTTAATGCTCGATTCAAATTAGAATAATTTTAAGTTGAAACACGTCCAAATATTAACTGAGGGCAGCTAAAAATTGCTAGGTTCATTTTGCAATAATATCGTCTGGCTTGAATATTAATTTTTTAACGAATGTTCCTATTACTATCGTGTATTGTTTACTTGTTTTATTTCATTATTAATTGAGGTATATTGGCTTTTCATTGATTTCAATATCGGGTTGGAGTGGTTAAATGAGTGTTCTACCTTCTGCTTAAAACAAACATCAATGTCGTTATACAGTCAGTGCTGGTCAAAAATAAATTAAAAGGCTTTCGGTAAAAGGTATCGGGCATCGGTGATAATATTTGGTATCGGTATTCGTATTGATATCGGCTAAATGTAGACTGATATTTCCACGATAAGTAATTTTTTGATCAATTCCAGAATGTTTTTAAAAAGTAGCTCGAAATACTGATATGAAAATTATTTTTTGCTTTTCACGGTATTAGCCTCGTTAAGTATGAGCAATGCTGTTTCCCAACCGCGCGAATAGAAACGCGAATAGGTTTATGACCTGATTTTAGCCATTTATCAGCCCAACTAATTTGGCTATTTTTGCAGCCCATTTTTTATATTGACATTTTTAACATTACATGGAAATTATGAGGAAATATATCAAATGGGAATTTTTAGATATGTAAAATACAAAATACGACGTTATAATGGCATAAAATTCTGCGCACGCAACTCGATGTATCAGTTAGATAGAGTGAGTAAACATTTATTTATTTTACCCCCCACAGTAGCCAAACCCGATGAGTTTTCTAACCGAACACCGATATTATTAGCGTCAGTGTGCAATGTATTTAAACCAAAAAACGTATCAGGATTCAAATATTAATTTCTTATTATCTGAAATATGTCTCTTTCAAACTGAAAAATTGTGTGGCATGAATAATGCTTGTAAACTGTTACTTCAACTAGTTTGGACTGCACACTTGAAATAATAATTACATATCATGTAAATGTCGGCAATTTCTGCTTTAAAATATTGATATCGGCGTTTTATCGTTGTTGTCGGATCGGTATCGGCGACAAGTGGTATCGGTACATCTCTGTTGTTGGAATCTCTAGTATAATGTAATGAACGTTAATGTTATGTTTAAAATAGACATCCATCCCATGCGTTATTGTATCAAATGATATGTTGTAAAACAATGTACTCTTTTACTGCAAACATTAAAAACTCGTATGATATCGAATAGCATCCCTTATTATGCCACAAAAGCATGTAATTGGTTATACATACTAATAGTATGTTTCATTTCCTCAGGTACAGACAAAGTTTAATTGTTTTATTCCGTATATATGTTTGATCCGAGGTTATTTTGAAAGTTATCGGCCATTGTACTTTTGGTGAATGACCGTTCATAGACTACTCCCTTTAAGGCAATTTAATCTCCTGTTCGTGGGACGAAAATAAGCATGTTGACGTAAACAAAATCTTGTATCGTCTTGTCTTCTCATATTCTTGTTTGTTTATTATTATTTCGGTATTTCGGATCATTGCAAGTCGGCTATTTAAGAGTTAATGCTCGCATTAGAAGTTTGTCGTTTAAGTAGTGTTAATTTAATTGCCGTAATAAACGGATTGTTCGCTTGTTTTATATTTTGGTTAAATAGGTTCATTCATATTACATAAATTATTAATGTTGCTATTGTTTGCATCTTTTGAAATTAAGTTGTTGGACGTAAACTTTAGCAATCCTATACATCTACAATATGCGTTTCGACCTCTACAATAATCATTTTTATCACCACACTATTTGTCGTATTTCATCACATATTATTTGTCTCTCGTACATTGTTCATGTAGATTGGATATTTCATTGCCAGTAATGGACTACAATCATATTCAAAGTTGTGGAGTTGTTAATATTGAGAAACTAGAAGGTTATAAGTCTGAGGGAGTTGATGACGCGCAGCGTCACCGCCCAACACGTTATAGGCGCCTTGTAGAGCCTCATCATACGTAATAAGTTTCTCATAATTTACTTCCTCTACTATAAAAAGGCATAATAACTAAATGTATATATATTTTTTCAGGATTACTCAATTATGAAACTTGACGACTCTTTCTGTTTTTCAAAAGAAAATGAAACTCAATTATTCAAATAGGAAGAAGAGTTTTATTGAAGATAACTAAGGTGTGCTAGCCAACAAATGCGTTGAGTCCACACACAAGACTTTGATATAGAAAAATTGACTGTTGGTTTGAAACTGTATCCCATTGTCATACGTACTTTGAGATCGTATGCATGTGCACTGATTACCAATATGTGGTCGCAAACAAATGCACCGGGCACTGGGCATGGCTCGACCCGTGAAGAACTATTTATGTAATTTGAATAATTGCAAACAAATTCTTGATTATATATTTATTTAATAAATTGAATTATAGCTCAGAAAACTGAATACAATTGTTATTTGTATTTTAACACCCTGTAATGCAATCGTTTATTTGACGTCCTGGTATGAAAAAATTAAAATATTTTTTTCGTTTTACGTTATACTTATATATTTATTACTGTTATTGTATATTACTGATTTATTATTTATATTATTGTTTTAAGCTTTTTTTGAAAATATGCTACTTTCATGTTTGGCTATCTTATTTGTTATAATCATTATTTTCTATAGTATTTTTAGATATTTTTTAACAGGAAAACAAGATATCGTGAAGACAGAGGAAAAGTATTGACAGGGATAGCCATGGCTTTTTTTTAAATATTTGTTTCGTTATAGATAGATTTAGACCCATTCCCGCCATTAGGAAAAATAGGATTTTTATTAGGTTGAGATATTTTTAATGTTATTCTAGCTTCTCAGACACAGAACTATGAAGGGACTGGAAAAATTAAGAAAAGACGGATACAAGGAAAATCTACAAATTACATGTAAATATTTTTACTAATTTTATTAGGCTTAGATATTGTTAATATTATCTTAGCTTCTCAGGCACAGAATTTTGAAGGCACTGAAAAAATTGAAAAAAGACGGAACCTGAGTCAAATCTAAAATACCGGTAAATATGTTATTATTATTATTATTATTGAATATTTATTATTAAAGCTTTTTTAGTAATATGCTGTATCCATATTTGCCTATCTTATTTGTCATAATCATTATTTCCTTTTCTATTTTAGAGATATTTTCAACAGGAAACAAGATATTGTGACACCGACAAAAGAAGAAAAGTATTGACAGGGATCGCCGTGGCATTTTTACTATAAACATTTTATTTGTTATAGATAGATTTAGACCCATTCCTGCCATTAGGAAAAATAGGGTTTTTATTAGGTTGAGATATTTTTAATGTTATTCTAGCTTCTCAGGCACAGAACTATGGAGGGACTGGAAAAATTAGGAAAAGACGGATACATGGAAAATCTACAAATTACATGTAAATATTTTTACTGATTTTATTAGGCTTAGAAATTGTTAATATTATCTTAGCTTCTCAGGCACAGAATTTTGAAGGCACTGAAAAAAGACGGAACCTGAGACAAATCTAAAATACCGGTAAATATGTTATTATTATTATTGAATATTTATTAATAAAGCTTTTTTTGATAATATGCTGTATCCATATTTGCCTATCTTATTTGTCATAATCATTATTTTCTCTTCTATTTTAGAGATATTTTCAACAGGAAACAAGATATTGTGACAACGACAAAAGAAGAAAAGTATTAACAGGGATCGCCATGGTTTTTTCACTATTAACATTTTATTTGTTATAGATAGATTTAGACCCATTCCCGCCATTAGGAAAAATAGGGTTTTTATTAGGCTTAGATATTTTTAATGTTATTCCAGCTTCTCAGGCACAGAACTACGAAGGGACTGGAAAAATTAAGAAAAGACGGATACAAGGAAAATCTACAAATTACATGTAAATATTTTTACCAATTTTATTAGGCCTAATTATTGTAAATATTATCTTAGCTTCTCAGGCACAGAATTTCGAAGGCACTGAAGAAATTGACAAAAGACGGAACCTGAGACAAATCTAAAATACCGGTAAATATGTTATTATTATTATTGAATATTTATTAATAAAGCTTTTCTTGATAATATGCTGTATTCATATTTGCCTATCTTATTTGTCATAATCATTATTTTCTCTTCTATTTTAGAGATATTTTCAACAGGAAACATGATATTGTGACACCGACAGAAAAAGAAAAGTATTAACAGGGCTTGCCATGTTTTTTGTTTTGTTTTCAATATTTTATTTGTTATAGATAGATTTAGACCCATTCCCGCCATTAGGAATAATAGAGTTTTTATTAGGCTTAGATATTTTTAATGTTATTCTAGCTTCTCAGGCACAGAACTATGAAGGGACTGGAAAAATCAAGAAAAGACGGATACAAGGAGAATCTACAAATTACATGTAAATATTTTTACCAATTTTATTAGGATTAGATATTGTTAATATTATCTTAGCTTCTCAGGCACAGAATTTTGATGGCACTGAAAAAATTGAAAAAAGACGGAACCAGAGACAAATCTAAAATACCGGTAAATATGTTATTATTATTATTGAATATTTATTAATAAAGCTTTTTTTGATAATATGCTGTATCCATATTTGCCTATCTTATTTGTCATAATAATTATTTTCTCTTCCATTTTAGAGATATTTTTAACAGGAAACAAGATATTGTGACACCGACAAAAGAAAAAAAGTATTAACAGGGATCGCCATGGCTTTTTCACTATTAACATTTTATTTGTTATAGATAGATTTCGACCCATTCCCGCCATTAGGAAAAATAGGGTTTTTATTAGGCTTAAATAATTTTAATGTTATTCTAGTTTCTCAGGCACAGAACTATGAAGGAACTGGAAAAATTAAGAAAAGACGGATACAAGGAAAATCTACAAATTACATGTAAATATTTTTACTAATTTTATTAGGCTTAGAAATTGTTAATATTATCTTAGCTTCTCAGGCACAGAATTTTGAAGGCACTGAAGAAATTGAAAAAAGACGGAACCAGAGACAAATCTAAAATACCGGTAAATATGTTATTATTATTATTGAATATTTATTAATAAAGCTTTTTTTGATAATATGCTGTATCGATATTTGCCTATCTTATTTGTCATAATCATTATTTTCTCTTTTATTTTAGAGATATTTTCAACAGGAAACAAGATATTGTGACACCGACAGAAGAAGAAAAGTATTAACAGACCCATTCCCGCCATTAGGAATAATAGAGTTTTCATTAGGTTTAGATATTTTTAATGTTATTCTAGCTTCTCAGGCACAGAACTATGAAGGGACTGGAAAAATTAAGAAAAGACGGATACAAGGAAAATCTACAAATTACATGTAAATATTTTTACCAATTTTATTAGGCCTAATTATTGTAAATATTATCTTAGCTTCTCAGGCACAGAATTTCGAAGGCACTGAAGAAATTGACAAAAGACGGAACCTGAGACAAATCTAAAATACCGGTAAATATGTTATTATTATTATTGAATATTTATTAATAAAGCTTTTCTTGATAATATGCTGTATCCATATTTGCCTATCTTATTTGTCATAATCATTATTTTCTCTTCTATTTTAGAGATATTTTCAACAGGAAACATGATATTGTGACACCGACAGAAAAAGAAAAGTATTAACAGGGCTTGCCATGTTTTTTGTTTTGTTTTCAATATTTTATTTGTTATAGATAGATTTAGACCCATTCCCGCCATTAGGAATAATAGAGTTTTTATTAGGCTTAGATATTTTTAATGTTATTCTAGCTTCTCAGGCACAGAACTATGAAGGGACTGGAAAAATCAAGAAAAGACGGATACAAGGAGAATCTACAAATTACATGTAAATATTTTTACCAATTTTATTAGGATTAGATATTGTTAATATTATCTTAGCTTCTCAGGCACAGAATTTTGATGGCACTGAAAAAATTGAAAAAAGACGGAACCAGAGACAAATCTAAAATACCGGTAAATATGTTATTATTATTATTGAATATTTATTAATAAAGCTTTTTTTGATAATATGCTGTATCCATATTTGCCTATCTTATTTGTCATAATAATTATTTTCTCTTCCATTTTAGAGATATTTTTAACAGGAAACAAGATATTGTGACACCGACAAAAGAAAAAAAGTATTAACAGGGATCGCCATGGCTTTTTCACTATTAACATTTTATTTGTTATAGATAGATTTCGACCCATTCCCGCCATTAGGAAAAATAGGGTTTTTATTAGGCTTAAATAATTTTAATGTTATTCTAGTTTCTCAGGCACAGAACTATGAAGGAACTGGAAAAATTAAGAAAAGACGGATACAAGGAAAATCTACAAATTACATGTAAATATTTTTACTAATTTTATTAGGCTTAGATAATGTTAATATTATCTTAGCTTCTCAGGCACAGAATTTTGAAGGCACTGAAGAAATTGAAAAAAGACGGAACCAGAGACAAATCTAAAATACCGGTAAATATGTTATTATTATTATTGAATATTTATTAATAAAGCTTTTTTTGATAATATGCTGTATCGATATTTGCCTATCTTATTTGTCATAATCATTATTTTCTCTTCTATTTTAGATATATTTCCAACAGGAAACAAGATATTGTGACACCGACAGAAGAAGAAAAGTATTAACAGACCCATTCCCGCCATTAGGAATAATAGAGTTTTCATTAGGTTTAGATATTTTTAATGTTATTCTAGCTTCTCAGGCACAGGACTATGAAGGGACTGGAAAAATTAAGAAAAGACGGATACAAGGAAAATCTACAAATTAAATGTAAATATTTTTACCAATTTTATTAGGCTTAGATATTGTTAATATTATCTTAGCTTCTCAGGCACAGAATTTTGATGGCACTGAAAAAATGGAAAAAATACGGAACCAGAGACAAATCTAAAATACCGGTAAATATGTTATTATTAATATTGAATATTTATTAATAAAGCTTTTTTTGATAATATGCTGTATCCATATTTGCCTATCTTATTTGTCATAATCATTATTTTCTCTTCTATTTTAGAGATATTTTCAACAGGAAACAAGATATTGTGACACCGACAAGAGAAGAAAAGTATTAACAGGGATCGCCATGGCTTTTTCACTATTAACATTTTATTTGGTATAGATAGATTTAGACCCATTCCCGCCATTAGGAAAAATAGGGTTTTTATTAGGCTTAGATATTTTTAATGTTATTCTAGCTTCTCAGGCACAAAACTATGAAGGGACTGGAAAAATTAAGAAAAGACGGATACAAGGAAAATCTACAAATTACATGTAATTATTTTTACTAATTTGATTAGGCTTAGATATTGTTAATATTATCTTAGCTTCTCAGGCACAGAATTTTGAAGGCACTGAAGAAATTGAAAAAAGACGGAACCAGAGACAAATCTAAAATACCGGTAAATATGTTATTATTATTATTGAATATTTATTAATAAAGCTTTTTTTGATAATATGCCGTATCCATATTTGCCTATCTTATTTGCCATAATCATTATTTTCTCTTCTATTTTAGATATATTTCCAACAGGAAACAAGATATTGTGACACCGACAGAAGAAGAAAAGTATTAACAGACCCATTCCCTCCATTAGGAATAATAGAGTTTTTATTAGGTTTAGATATTTTTAATGTTATTCTAGCTTCTCAGGCACAGAACTATGAAGGGACTGGAAAAATTAAGAAAAGACGGATACAAGGAAAACCTACAAATTACATGTAAATATTTTTACTAATTTTATTAGGCTTACATATTGTTAATATTATCTTAGCTTCTCAGGCACAGAATTTTGATGGCACTGAAAAAATTGAAAAAAGACGGAACCAGAGACAAATCTAAAATACCGGTAATATGTTATTATTATTATTGAATATTTATTAATAAAGCTTTTTTTGATAATATGCTGTATCCATATTTGCCTATCTTATTTGTCATAATCATTATTTTCTCTTCTATTTTAGAGATATTTTCAACAGGAAACAAGATATTGTGACACCGTCAAAAGAAGAAAAGTATTAACAGGGATCGCCATGGCTTTTTCACTGTTAACATTTTATTTGTTATAGATAGATTTAGACCCATTCCCGCCATTAGGAAAAATAGGGTTTTTATTAGCCTTAGATATTTTTAATGTTATAGCTTCTCAGGCACAGAACTATGAAGTAACTGGAAAAATTAAGAAAAGACGGATACAAGGAAAATCTACAAATTACATGTAAATATTTTTTACCAATTTTATCAGGCCTATTTATTGTTAATATTATCTTAGCTTCTCAGGCACAGAATTTTGAAGGCACTGAAGAAATTGAAAAAGACGGAACCAGAGACAAATCTAAAATACCGGTAAATATGTTATTATTAATATTGAATATTTGTTAATAAAGCTTATTTTGATAATATGCTGTATCCATATTTGCCTATCTTATTTATCATAATCATTATTTTCTCTTCTATTTTGAGATATTTTCAACAGGAAACAAGATATTGTGACACCGACAAAAGAAGAAAAGTATTAACAGGGATCGCCATGGCTTTTTCACTATTAACATTTTATTTGTTATAGATAGATTTAGACCCATTCCCGCCATTAGGAAAAATAGGGTTTTTATTAGGCTTAGATCTTTTTAATGTTATTCTAGCTTCTCAGGCACAGAACTATGAAGGGACTGGAAAAATTAAGAAAAGACGGATACAAGGAAAATCTACAAATTACATGTAAATATTTTTTACCAATTTTATTAGGCTCAGATATTGTTAATTTTATCTTAGCTTCTCAGGCACAGAATTTTGAAGGCACTGAAGAAATTGAAAAAAGACGGAACCTGAGACAAATCTGAAATACCGGTAAATATGTTATTATTATTATTATTGAATATTTATTATTAAAGCTTTTTTTATTAATATGCTGTATCCATATTTGCCTATCTCATTTGTCATAATCATTATTTTCTCTTCTATTTTAGAGATATTTTCAACAGGAAACAAGATATTGTGACACCGACAGAAGAAGAAAAGTATTAACAGGGCTTGCCATGTTTTTTGTTTTGTTTTAAATATTTTATTTGGTATAGATAGATTTAGACCCATTCCCGCCATCAGGAATAATAGAGTTTTTATTAGGCTTAGATATTTTTAATGTTATTCTAGCTTCTCAGGCACAGAACTATGAAGGGACTAGAAAAATCAAGAAAAGACTGATACAAGGAAAATCTACAAATTACATGTAAATATTTTTACTAATTTTATTAGGCTTAGATATTGTTAATATTATCTTAGCTTCTCAGGCACAGAATTTTTAAGGCACTGAAAAAATTGAAAAAAGACGGAACCAGAGACAAATCTAAAATACCGGTAAATATGTTATTATTAATATTGAATATTTGTTAATAAAGCTTATTTTGATAATATGCTGTATCCCTATTTGCCTATCTTATTTATCATAATCATTATTTTCTCTTCTATTTTAGAGATATTTTCAACAGGAAATAAGATATTGTGACACCGACAAAAGAAGAAAGTATTAACAGGGATCGCCATGGCTTTTTCACTATTAACATTTTATTTGTTATAGATAGATTTAGACCCATTCCCGCCATTAGGAAAAATAGGGTTTTTATTAGGCTTAGATATTTTTAATGTTATTCTAGCTTCTCAGGCACAGAACTATGAAGGGACTGGAAAAATTAAGAAAAGACGGATACAAGGAAAATCTACAAATTACATGTAAATATTTTTACCAAATTTATCAGGCTTAGATATTTCTTATGATAAGAAGTTCAATTAAGTGAATTTTATTAATAAGTTCGATTTTATTGAATATTTTATTAAATGATATTTTTTTCAGAAGGTTACTTACCAAGAAATAGAAGAAGCCGAACAATATCTGTGAAGACAATCACGATAAGGTATAATATAATGCATTAATGACTGGGTTTTTATAATATTAATAAAGTCTTGTTTCCCAAATTAGTTAATTCGTTTGGAATTTAAATATGGGCATAGGGCGTTTCAGATTTTTCTGGAGCGCGATAGGACCCCATCAACAAGTCCTAACGAGTGGAAAAACCGACACCTCTTGGGTCCACATGGAAGATCGGTATTTTATTTTGACAATTTAGAAAATACTTTTTTCTTTTAATTATTAAAAAATACAATGTTACTATTTGTAATGAATATATATTACTTATTATTTAATTAAATATGTGACTACTGCACTTACTTTGCAATATGTTTTAGTTGTATTTTGCATATATATAATAAATGAAAAAATAGATCTGTTTAATAAAATAACGATTTTGACTGTTTTGTTCTATTCCGTATCGAAATGGCAGATCTAGTCGGGCTATTGTCTGTATTAGACAAATATTATAAGTTCGCAATTGATGAGGGTTCCCGAATAACTACAAAAAGAAATGCATTGAAAGGTCTCCAAGAAAATGGGTGAATTTTACTTTGCAACTTCATGCATGGGTGGTGAGCATAGTCAGTGTTACTTTGAAACGTGGGTGAGCATAGTTAGTTTTACTTTGCAACTTCATGCATAGCAGTTTTGCAACTTCATGAATGGGTGAGAGTTTTACTATGTAACTTCATGCATGAGTGAACATCACTTTATGCATAGATGAATGTAGTCAGATTCCGTCAATTTTACTTTGTAACATATAGTGAGCGTAGTCAGTTTACTTTGTAACGTCATGTATGAGTGCATGGGTGAGCATAGTCATTTTTACTTTGTAACATCATGAATAGCTGAGCATAGTCAGTTTTACAATGTTATGTCATTCATGGGTGAGCGTAGCCGGTTCTACTTTGTAACTTCATGCATGAGTGAGCGTAGTCAGTTTTACTTTATAGCGTCATGCGCGAGTCAGCGTAGTCAGTTTTACTTTGTAACGTTATGCATGAGTAAGTAAGCGTATTAGGTTCAATCAGTTTTACTTTGTAACTTCATGCATGAGTGAGCATAGTCAGTTTTACTTTGTAACTTCATGCATGGGTGAGCATAGTCAGTTTTACTTAGTAACTTCATGCATGGGTCAGCGAATCAGTTTTACTTAGCAACTTCATGCATGAGTGAGCATAGTAAGTTTTACTTTGTAACTTCATGCATGGGTCAGCGAATCAGTTTCACTTAGTAACTTCATGCATGAGTGAGCATAGTCAGTTTTACTTTGTAACTTCATGCATGAGTGAGCATAGTCAGTTTTACTTTGTAACGTCATGCATGGGAGGGCGTAGTTAGTTTTACTTTGGAACTTCATGCATGGGTGAGCGTAGTCGGTTCTACTTTGTTACTTAATGCATGAGTGAGCATAGTCAGTTTTACTTTATAGCGTCATGCGTGAGTCAGCGTAGTCAGTTTTACTTTGTAACGTCATGCATGAGTAAGTAAGCGTATTAGGTTCAATTAGTTTTACTTTGTAACTTCATGCATAAGTGAGCAAGTCAGTTTTACTTTGTAACTTCATGCATGAGTAAGCTTAGTCAGTTTTACTTTGTAACTTCATGCATGGGTGAGCATAGGCACTTTTACTTCATTCATGGGTGAGCGTAGTCAGTTTTACTTTGTTACTTCATGCATGAGTAAGCTTAGTCAGTTTTACTTTGTAACTTTATGCATGGGTGAGCATAGGCACTTTTACTTCATTCATGGGTGAGCGTAGTCATTTTTACTTTGTAACTTCTTGCATGGGCGAGCGTAGTCAGTTTTACTTTGTAACTTCATGCATGAGTGAGCATAGTCAGTTTTACTTTGTAACTTCATGCATGAGTGAGCATAGTCCTCTTTTACTTTGTAACTTCATGCATAATTGAGCATATAGTCATTTTACTTTGAAACTTTATGCCTGGGTCAGCGAATCAGTTTTACTTAGTAACCTCATGCATGAGAGAGCATAGTCAGTTTTACTCTGTAAATTCATGCATGAGTGAGTATGGTCAGTTTTACTTTGTAACTTCTTGCGTGAGTGAGCATAGTCAGTTTTACTTTGTAACTTCATGCATGGGTGAGCATAGTCAGTTTTACTTAGTAACTTCATGCATGAGTGAGCATAGTCAGTTTTACTTAGTAACTTCATGCATGAGTGAGCATAGTCAGTTTTACTTAGTAACTTCATGCATGGGTCAGCGAATCAGTTTTACTTAGTAACTTCATGCATGAGTGAGCATAGTCAGTTTCACTTTGTAACTTCATGCATGAGTGAGCATAGTCAGTTTTACTTTGTAACTTCATGCTTGGGAGGGCGTAGTCAGTTTTACTTTGGAACTTCATGCATGGGAAAGCGTAGTCAGTTTTACTTTGTAACTTCGTGCATGGGAGAGCGTAGTCAGTTTTACTTTGGAACTTCATGCATCAGTGAGCATATTCGGTTTTACTTTGTAACTTCATGCATGAGTGAGCATAGTCAGTTTTACTTTGTAACTTCATGCATGGGTGAGCGTGGTCAGTTTTACTTTGTAACTTCATGCATGAGTGAAAATAGTCAGTTTTACTTTGTAACTTCACGCATTTTGTAACTTCATGCATGAGTGAGAGTAGTCAGTTTTACTTTGGAACTTCATACATGGGGTTGTACTTTGTAACTTCATGCATGGGGTGAGCGTACTTTGTAGCTTCATGCGTGGGTGAGCATAGTCAGTTATACTTTGTAACATCATGCATGAGTGAGCGTAGTCAGTGTTACCTTGTAACATACTCAGTTTTAATATAAAACTTCATGCGTCGGTGAGCTTATTCAGTTTTACTTTGTAACGTCATTCATGCATGAGTGAGCTTAGTCAGTTTCACTTTGTAACGTCATGCATGAGTGAGCGTGGTCAGTTTCACTTTCTAATGTCATGCATGAGTGCACTAAGTCAGTTTACTTTGTAACGTCATGCATAAGTGAGCATGGTCAGTTTTACTTTGTAACGCCATGCAAGACTGAGCGTAGTCAGTTTTACTTTGTAACTTCATGCATGGGTGAACGTAGATTTACCAAAGAAATTGCTGACTAGCATGGCGGAGTATAGCAAGTTAAAAACCATAAAGGGGGGATTCGTTTTTCGTGCTTGGGAAGAATCAGATAAAATAAATATTTGACGAGAGAGTCGTGCTTGAGGAGACCCAATAAAATTTATATTTCACAAAAGAGAGACACCACCATAAGTATATCTCATTCTGCATGTACACTTGTGCAAGTGATCATTTCTATAGAAAATTTTCTTTCTAGGGTCACTTTGGCGACCATCTCCATGTTTAAACCAGAAACGTGACAATGTATACCAACCAATTTCGACACGCAGTTTTGTACATATATGTTGAGCAATACAACAGAGTGTGTCAATATGATATGTAGGGTATAAGCGACTTAGTACTTATGATGAGGATCTACATTCTACAAGAAGCCTATAACGTGTTGGGCGGTGATATTTTGCGCTATTAACTTCCTTTGATGTATAACCTGCCAGATTTCTCGATAATTAAAAACTCCACCACTTTGAATATGATTGAAATATATTGCAGTCGATGAAATACCGACAAGTAAATGTGATGAATGAAACAACAAAATTGTGTGGTGATAAAAACAAATAATTCCAGTATTGTAGATATAGACGTGTGAATAATTTTTGCAATGTAGAGGGCCCAATAAATGGATATAGTAATGTTGAGAGTTGCTAAAATTTACGACCAACCCAGCAGGCAGGTTGAAACATACTTCTAAAATATGCAAACAATAGCAACATTAAATTATGCAAAATAAATCAAACTCCTAACACTAAATAAATAGTAAACAGCCGACTGGCAATGATTCAAAATAATAAATAAACAAGAATGAGAAAAAAAGAAAAGACCTATAAAGGGTTTTGTTTACGCCGACAGGCCTATTCCTGCCCTCAAACAGATGGTGAAATTGTTTCAAAAAAGGGAGTAATTTATGAGCGGTCAACCAAATAACAAAGCTCAATGACCGATATCTTGAAATAAACCCTGTCAAATATATACAAATAAAACAAAGAAACTTTGTCTGTAACATGCTACGTCGAGATGGTAATCAATTAATTTTAGTCTCTGCTTAGATAGTTATTTAACTCAATGTCAGGCATTCAAACTTGCACAAGGTTTTAAAATGCCAGATCAAGCCCCATAAACGGCGCTCCAGAAGTGTTAGTACAAATATGGAGGTAACTAATTTTGTTGGGCCACTTTACATCAAGGACAAAAACCTATGTTAAGGAGTATTTTTACTTGGCCAACACAGGCAGCCCGATTTCAAAATATACCTAAAATAAGGAAAATCTGAATGAAGGTATGGCTAAACCCAGTTCACATACTACGGAAATATATAACTTATAAACTTATGGCATTGTGTAAAATATGAACCAGCTTGCAATTTTATTTACAATTACCAGAATAATAATGAACGTGAAAGACTTCTAACATTTTCCCCCCATGTTTGTTTTTTGTCACAATATTCAAACATAGGTGAAGCAAGTATTTGCCTGAAGCAGAGGGCTAAGATTTTTTGCAATCTTGTAATTTCCATGTCATACGATGCATCTGTTATTGAAGCTGACGTTTGCTATCTGTGCCCAAATCGTACGGTAGCCTACTTTCAGTTGATTAATTTTTGCTGGCATAGTTTCGGAAGAATCACAAAGTTGCAAAATAATCGCAATAACGTTTGTAAATTAGATTGTAGTCTATTATTTATAGGTCAAGCGCGGAATGAAACGTAATGAAGACTTGGATAATGCTGTCAGAAGAAAGAAACATATATAGTCCAGTACCGACAGGCTGTGGCTGCTAGGACGTGTTACCGTAAATGCTTGGGAACCACTGAATTAAGTAATAGAATCAGGTGCTTCTGGCAATAATGAAAATGGGCACCACAGAAATATCTGCACTTTAGTAATTTCCATAGACGATTTTTCAATGGGCTCAGTGTTAAGAATTAGACTAATTGGCAGATTCGAATCAGTCAAACGACATATACCTCGATATTGGCCGGTTGAAATAAAATACTCAAATAATAACTTGAATCTGTTTGTGAAGGATGAAAAAGCTGACTGAACGTAAGAAATTTGGTTCGCGGATTCACTTCTCAAATTATCTTACGCATATTTTCGCAATTACGCATTTTTATCGAAAAAACTAAAATGATCAAGAGCTAAAATGAGATATCATTTTATTTCCACGAATACTGTAAAAGTGTAAAGCAAACGCAAACGATAGTTTCAGATGAACGACTTCCATTCAGCTATAACAACACTTCCTTTAAAACAATCCAGTATGTGTATTGTAATTTTTGAGAGTTAATTAGCCTAGTCGTGGGTTGTCATGCGTGACGTTATTGAAAAAGCTAGATTCTGATACACCAGGGCAGGATCAGCACACGATACAGGTGGTCGTGGTAAAAAAGAGAGGACATGACAGCAGGCCAAGAAACATAAAAATGGTGGTGGTAGAAACCTGGGTAGAGAATAGAAATTGGCGAGTGCGGTCCCGCGGAGGAAAATAATAAAAACGAGCAAGCAAATCGTCAGTCGATAAATAATACAATACAAGTAAAATGAAATATGGCGAACTCGGCGACCACATACACCACATAACGTTTGCACCTAATATATGACTAAGTATTCGACTTCGGTACTCCCGAAGTATGTAAACCAATATGGCGGACACCGGGACGAATTATGTGTATCAGGTTAGGGTTAGGCCATAATTTTATTCCAATTTTCCTTATTTTGTTTTATTTCAAGTTAGGGTACTAGCCAAGATACTCTCGTAGTATTTGTACCTGAAATTATGGCCTAACCCCAACGTGGTACATATAGTACGTTCCGGTGTCCGACATCTTGTTACGCATACTTAAGGAGCACCGGCTATCGTGTCCATCTATTTGAGTATCGTTCTTTTATTATTTCAAATATAGTCTGATAGTGAAGATGAATAGAAGGAGGTAAAGTAATTGCTGACGTGTAAGTATGTCCACGGTGCAATATACTGCAAGGAAGTATTAACTGAAGCAATGAGGTAGATAGTGGCACATTCTAGAGCGCATATGCTGTAGGCAATAAGCTTTATTCATGAAAAAAGTGCAAAGCGAAATAAAGATCGCAGAAAATCGACTTTCAAAGTATACAATGCAGTAAATTTCTACTAGACTCCGTATAGCGAGCGACTCATACGTTGAGTAAGTCTGTTGGCGCTTTTCTAATTTGGTGTTGGCATAATATAGTTTGGTGACGTTTCAATGCAGACAAACTTAATCAAGGAATAATGATATGGTAAGAACGCTGGCGTATAATGAAAAATATTATCACATGGTAAAATCAAATCTAGAAACACATTTATTTATGGAAGTTTGAAATTCCTCAAACTCTCGTCTTTGTTCATGTGTCGCAATTCGAAAAATATTCTTTTCCTTTGATGTGTCTGAATAGCTGAGTCAATAACTGGCCAAGTTTAATTTAAGTCGCCAATCCGAATCAATAAAAAAAGATAGTTCCCAGGTTATTCGTTCCTAATGCGAAGTCTTGAATAATTAGAAAAGCCATAAGCATTTCGAACAGTGATTATCAAAATTTTAATATATATCGTGATTTCTACAGTCTGTACGGCAAAGTATATTATATTTCCAAACCGCGTAACTATATGACCAGGCTCATTGACTAGATTCGAGCATTGAATTTCCAACTTTTTTGCGGAATATAATGATTCAAGGCATGATGATTCAATGATTAAACAAGAATCGTTTAATTTTAGAAAGTTAGATAAGTCTTTGGCAATATTTAATTAAGGAAATTCACAAAAGGGTAATTTACCCTGTACAAAGATCTGCATAATGAATTTCAACACTTGTGACAGGAGCCGTTGTAAGTTAGGTAGAAGTTGTCTATATTCGTATATAATTTTTGATAAAATTAAAACGCACTATAATGTTTTTGTTTCCAATAAATACGTGCATCCCGCCCTTTCTTTACCTCATATATATTTTGACATTTCAGTTTTGTAATGCGAGAATTATCCTCTTTTACTTTTAAGTTGACCTGATATGACTCAACACGGTATGTAACTATGATTTTTACAATATAATATATAATTCCCATTATTTGTTCTTTCAGGGAAAAAATGGGCTTGAAAAATATTCGCAAAGGGTTGGAGATATCGTTCAACTCTTCTTATCATATACCAACATCTTGTTCAATATTTGTATCATTGCGGTTGACATACAGACAAAACGAAATTAATCAAAATTACATGAAGAATGTGTTACAGGAACAAAACAAAACAGCACCATTTGTTTTGTGAATTATTGAGGAGCTTTAAAAAAATCATCCAATTAGTTTTTGATTTTCAAAAGAATTCTTTACGGCTTTATGCTTAGCAAGAGTTATTTTGTTATTATTTGCTATACACTATCAAATACATCTATTTTGAATCATTTTTAGTTTGAATTGAGTTTCAATTTGAAAAACAAACAAAAAAATGAAAATTTCTTCTGTTTTTCAGAATATAATCTTATATTACACGCAATGGATCAGTAAAACAGTTGAAAACTCCGGTCTGTGTTGTATTGTGTTCGAGCATTTTCTGGAAAAGGGCGAATGCCGCTTAATCTACGTTGTAATTGTTTGCACCAAAATTGTTCAGGGAAGAAATATTGTTGGCGGTGAAAATCTCTTGAACTTGTCCCATCCAATTCGTTTTCAATCATTTCAAAATTTATATAATGCTGTCAGTGTTCATCAACCCTGTTAAAGATGCTAATGACGTTATTTTCCAGAATTCGTATGACCCAGCCGATGAGGAATATATCATAAATGAATTCCTTCGGCGATTAAATGAGGCAGCAAATACAAATATTGAATAGAAGTTGATTTTTCGTCGGGAATATATGCTAACAAAGCCGGCTTCATAGAAAACTAAAATCGAATGAGGAATCTATTAGCGTTGGTTGGCTATGCCTGATAACTAAATATTAATGAAAATAAAGCTGACCAATTGAGACAGACAATCTTAAACGGGAACTTTCACAGTTATGAGTTTGAAATCTTACACTAAATGTAGATATAATGAGATTTTTGTACGTTTTAGTGAGTTTTTTGGTAGTTTTTGCATGTTTTAGCTTGATAAATGACAAATAACGATCAATGTGTTTGGACAATATTCTATACAAATATTGAATAGAAGTTGATTTTTCGTCGGGAATATATGCTAACAAAGCAGGCTTCATAGAAAACTAAATTCGAATGAGGAATCTATTAGCCTTGGTTGGCTATGCCTGATAACTAAATATTAATGAAAATAAAGCTGACCAATTGAAACAGACAATCTAAAACGGAAACTTTCTCAGTTATGAGTGTGAAATCTTACACTAAATGTAGATATAGTGAGATTTTTGTACGTTTTAGTGAGTTTTTTGGTAGTTTTTGCATGTTTTAGCTTGATAAATGACAAATAACGATCAATGTGTTTGGACAATAAAAGTGCTTGTTTTGTATTGCACTGTTTACCTATACTTGACACTATTGTGGCCCGCAAACAATACAAAAATAATTGTGGGGCCCGCGTGTACCCAGTGTATATAGAATACGTCAGCGTCGGAAAGTTCTCAACAATTTTTATCTTTTTTTTTGCTGTTCCGGTGAAGATATCCGGTCAATATCTTTTGTTAAGTTACTTTCATATTTCTACCTATCTCTATTCATGAATCGATATTTTTTTCCGTCTATGTAATCAGAATGTAGAAGAAACGTTTTAAAACTGCTTTTTTCGATATTGTAATCGTACAAATGTGATGATACTCCACGTTCGGTTGATTTATAGTCGATGTTTACAGCACATCCTGCGATATTGTCGATCGTTATGTTAGTATTTAGAGCATTGAACCATTCTCCGTTTGATATGTCTCCGTTCAGCTGATGCGCCGAATCATGTCCCTGAACACTTTACTCATTGCTGCCATACGTTGCAGTTAAAAATATGAGAACATGAGAGAACATGAAGCCAAAAAATAAAATGTTCCTTCCCATCTTCACCAACCAACAATAAAATTATTCGGGTACAGTTGTTTGCCAGGGCAACCTGTGAAAACTCAATGCTGCTGGATGCAAAAGAATAACATGTCGTTTTGCTTTATGTGTTTTTTCATTCCGATTGTAATGATATTGAAGACGTACTTAAGGGTAATCAGTACATCTCGCTTTTTATGTGCGATTCAAGCATGGATGAAACTTTTTCAAGCAAGGAATGTATATCGATATACCGTGAATTCACACGACCATCTGATGTATGTTTTCTAGGCATATATATGATAGAACCAATTTTGGGCATATCTTGAATGCATATTTCAAACGTATTTTGCGTATATTATGTAGTTTCTATAATCAGTATAAATAAATCTATATCTTATCTTAGAAAAAGTTTCGACAAGTTCTTTTTCAATATCTCGTTGTTTTGGTAAAATTGCAACTATACCGCCTTCAAAGCCAATTTCCATTTTTTCTAAATTTCTATTTATGAACCGATATTTTCCGTCATCTATATATTTATAATAAACTGGAATTTTTTTGTATTTTTTTCGTTCGATGTTGTGCCAATCGTATCAGCAAATCCTCCGCGCTTGGGTGATTTGTAATTGCCAATTGCCATACATACTTTTATCCTTAGTAATGCAGGTGACAGGGGTACCATCCAGACAAATGCAAAGGATAAATAGCAGCAAACTTGTGAATGATATATCTATTTTCATCTTTAGCAGCCAACGTTAAATTGTTGAATCCTTGCTTCTGTCGCTACGACAAGAAGGGCATAATCATGATATGTTCCTTGTTTGCGCGTTTTATTGATTGCAAAAGAAACGTGAAATGATTTGTCGGCAACATTTTTTCGTACAGGGTCTGTAATCTCAAAAAACATACACTATCATCGCATAATTTTGTATGTAGATAATCAATTGACACGCAGCCCCTGCTCACAGCAACTATAGGGTAATCTATGTCATCCATGCAAACCACGGGAATTTGCACTACAAATATAAATTTTTATTCTGAAATCTGAACGAATCTAATTAGTGCACACACTCTCAGTCTTGTGAAATGGATTGGAAGAGGCATCATGGATTTTGCATTACTGGATGCATTACAAAACGATTACAAGCGCGAAGGATTTGCGTATGAGGTTGACTATAATATCGAAAAAGAAAAATACAAAAAGTTTAAGTTCATTACAAATATATAGACGCCGGAAAATATCGGATTATGCATAAAAATTTGGAGAAATTGAAAACAGGCTTTGAAGGCGACATTGATGTAATCTTACCAAAACAACGTAAAATTGAAGAAGAACTTGTCGAAAATTATTCAAAGATAAGATATAGATTTATCTATACTGATTATAAAAATTACATAATGAATGCAAAATATATTGACAAAAACATCGAAGGAAACTCGAGAGGGGTTGGGTAGGCATGCGCAATCGATATCCGACTGCAGAAGATTTTTTGCGAGTCTTCAACAAAATGATTGAAATAGGAAATGGATGGAATGCCGTATAATTTTGTATTTTAAATTTGTATATGTAGAAAACTAATAAAAATAATTTTTCCGAAGAACGATGTGTTGTATGACATTAATCTCTCTAAAATATTCAGTGGAGTGTTAAAATATATTCAAGTCAACTTTTATCTTTGATGAGTAGTTAAATACTTGATATATATATTATACAGGGTGCCTCAAAGTAAGTAAGGGAAGGTGGGCCACGGGGCACAACAGAAAATCAACTCTCACACTCATACTATACCCGAAATCAGGTCTGCGGTTCAATTTTTGAATCCGCCCTTCGTTGAGTTACAACGTCCTCGCAAACGGACAACGGCTGTGAGCGACGTAAGTTATGGGATAAAATTTGTTTGGAGGGTTGAAACTAAAATTTTAGCATTGAAGTTTTATTGTTTTTCTACCATAGCCTTTCCAACATGACAAACCAACGTCTGATATTTTTCAGCTTCAGTCCGCTGTGAAACATTCAAAACGTTGGCGTTTCGATGTGCATTCCTAATCTCGACGTGGGGTAGTGAAAATATTTGTTCCCTGTGGGGAAAATGGACCGGGGTTTAGTGGGACATGCTCCACTAGGCACAATTCGATAGTTTTTGATTCATCAAGTGCTTGGAAGTCTAGAAATGCGTTAGGTTTTGAGCACTATTAGGTTACCTTTTGACCCATAGCTCAATATGAAATGTAAACCAGATTCAATTTGTTTTGATGCAGGTTCGAAAAAGTAAATAACTTGCCTTTGGCCGGAATCAGAAATTTTGCTTGGTAATATATAAATGCCTGTTTTATTTTAAATATTACATCATTGTTTTTTGTTCTTTTTGAATGTCCCCAGGGCCTGTACGAATGTGTCCCACAAGTGGAACACTTGACAGACGTTTTTAAAAGCATTTTGGTGAAAAGATGTGTGTCGCTAGGGAATTTCTTGGTTAATAATATTTTGCCTTCCTAATTTATATGCTTCTTGCCAAACAGCAATTTTTCACCTCATTTCTTGGGTCAATCTCCTTGTCATTCTGTGGGTTGATGAAAAATGCAAACAATATCTAAATTTTACTTTTAGGATGTTTCCTGATGAAATGAACGCTCTATGATGAGTACCTGAAAAGAAAATCATAATTAAAAGTGTATTCTTACTTTTGAGACACCCTGTATATATATATGCTTTATATTTAGGCTTACGTCCCGTTTTAAGCGGGACATTCCCACTTTTCACGTCTTGTCCCGGCGTCCCGACCGTTCAGCCAAAAGTTCCGGTTTGGCGTCAAGTCAGCATAATACATGAACATTACCACTTAGCATGTTCTTGGTACTGTTGTTGCTGTGTAGCGTGCCGGAAGCCTATACTTACTGAAGGCGGTTTTGTTTGTTCCGTTGTTTTCCGCTAACATTGTTGGCGGTTCATTGGTACAATTTGTTACGTGTAAGCCCTGTACGTTGCTAGAGAGGTTGCTAGTCAGCAGGACGTAAAAGTCGTACGCAAGAATGTAACATCGAACAACGTCTTTTTAAAAAGGTGTTATCTACAGAACAATATGGTTGGGCGAATAAGTAAATTATCATTGCTTGAAAGCGTACATAAAAAATTCTAAATTCGAATTATTCTGTATCGTTAGTAAACAGTAATATAGAGTATAATAAGTAAATTCTCATTGCTTGAAAGCGGCAGGCAATTTTATTATTCTTTTTTTTTTTTGCTGTACATAAAAAATATCTAAATTCAAATTATTTTGTATCGTTAACTCCTTGAACTCTGAATCCCCAGAACGACGCTACTCTCTCATCCTGACATCCCACGGCGTCTCATCAATTCGCCGCGTTAAAAATTTGTAATATCCCTAATTTTAAATCAATGTAACTTCTAAACCATTAGATATCAGATGGTATGTAATATGTCTTATAAAAGCTAATCTAGTCTTTTATTTATAACTGGCATCATTTCTTACGAGATGTTTTAATGAGATGTGTAAGCCTATTTTTAGCCCCATCTACTAATTTTTTGTATTTTGGTAAGATTTGACAACTTTTTTAGAAATGTGTCATCAATTTATATAAAATTTTGAAAAGTATACTCAATTACCTATCAGGAGATATACGGATGACTTTCTTAAATTACGCATAACACATTTTTTTTGCAGAATTTGTGCTATCGATTCCAATGGTTTGTGAACAAAATTGATCAACTATTTTGACGCCAAGTTTGCGTAACAACGCAAAGGGCGACGACGACATTGTCGTGATAACTTTCACGCGACGTTTCGTGCGTAACGCTTTGCGTAAGGTAGATTGCGCAATTGCGCATTTGGTTGTTCACAGCTTGAGTTCAGATTGTGCCATTATTGCATCAGTAAAATATCCTCGGACGCAGATGAAACCTCTATATTCAGACGAATCTTGATCGAACATAGATAAAATTGCTCAAAATTTGAAGGCCATTCTATATATATATGTTTATTATCTGAATATGGGACGCAAATGAATGGCCAAAGTGAAATATTTGATTCTCATGCATGTATAAGGTTCCGCCGGAAACACCAAGGCTAATTCTTCACCTTTGGATGTCAGGAAAATTGAAAAAAAATGCGAACTTGAAAGACATGGTGGCACCAGTAGCTCACCTGGTCAGTGTTTTACATTTTGCGGCCTCATTCGATTTTCGAAATTTATATTCATGAGTTCGTTCATTGTGGGCATCGTCTATTATAGGATAAAATTCGCCTCATAGCTATTTGACATGAATACAAATAACTCGTGTCTGTTTATATAGGCGCTAATTATGAGGACCTAATTATCTAAGGTAATTTACTTTTGTTATTTTGTCAACTTCTTTGCACATTCTGTCGCATCAACCCATAATCTTACCGAAGCATTGAATGAAAATCACAAAATGTATGCAGGTTTTCAAATTGAGTTGGCTTGTCTGACAATATTTCTCTTACGGAATATTTTTTATCTTTGCTTCAAGTAAAGTTATGATGTTTGACGACTATAACTAGATAAGTATAAATCACTATTTGTTTATTAGGCTATCAGTAAACAATGTATGAACAGAAAGTATATGGTGAATAACGAATACCAATAAATATATATATACAAAAAGAAATGCATAATGCTACTGATAATCCACTATGCGCTCCCAAGTTTTTGGATAGCGTTCCAGTTTAGACAAAGACTGATATATAAATGAGCATTGTGACAAATAAATGTTTGACACAATTTTGCAATATCAATAATTGCAAATTATTTTCAATTTGTGTCATTAGTCGGTTTTCTTGTGTCTTAATGACCGAGGTGGTAGATCTTGATTTGGCAAGGTATTAGGCCAAGTGAAGTTATTCGTGGCTATTCGTGTAGACCAGGGTTGTTATAAGGTTGAAGCCTGGATAACGCTCTAGGTCATGGTGATCCAAGGTTGTCGGCTCCGCGGGCCACAAATTTATTTTTTTATTGTTTGCGGGCCACAAAAGTGCCAAGAATAGGTAAACAGTGCAATACAAAACAAACGCTTTTTTTATTGTGCAAACACATAGTTATCAGACATAGCCATCCCAGGCTAATAGAATCCGCATTTGATTTTCTGTTCTATGATAGTCAATTCAGTGACATTAGTGTCAAATATATGTATCATTAATATGTAACAATATGTTTTTCTGATTAATTTGATTATAAAACAACACGAAATGCGATTTATTGATTACTCTCCGAATGTGACGCGGGCCACAGATAATGAAGCGGCGGCGGGGCTGGGTTTGGACCACCCTGCTCTAGGTAGTTTCTTATAGTTTAAAGATGTTGGTGTCATCGGGGACTCAGTTGTTGGTTTTTGCGGGTGGTTGTGTTTGCTCTCTGGTGTTTATTCTTCTGGAGTACGGATTTTTGCTTCATCATCAGGTGGTATTGTTCGTGACCGGTCAACGCTTTTGGACGTGCTGCCATGTTGAATTTGTGGCATGTATGGGGATGCCATATTTTGAAAGAGGTCGATAATTGGGCTCCTAGGATACATTGGTACATATCGCCTAAGAAATTTTCTGTTCCTCATGATAATTCGACCAGATCCGTCAACTTTAACCATGTATTGGTCAAACTGTTTCACCTCTATGATAATTCCAGTCTTATCCCATTTATTCGGATGTGTGCCAGTTCGATTTTGGATTCGGACATGATTTCCAAGGCAGGGAGTTGTCGCATGTGTTCAGTCCAGCGTTCCGCAGCCTTCTTGTGACGACTCCTCAAGGCTTCCTCTCTGGCTGTTCTTGTTTCTTGCCATGTCAGGTACGTATTTTCCGGGTGGAATAGGAATAAAGTCCCGAATTGGCCTACCAAATACGGGCATGGCCGGAGACATTTTAGTATCCTGATCTGGGATGTTGCCATATTGTAGCATCGCTCGCTGGAATGCATCCGTGTTTAATTCTCAATTTGTGAATATCTGTCGACTATGACAGAGTAGTTAAATACTTTATAGTGAAAATAGTATGCACATATAAATTGGAAAGGATATACTGGTTGGATTGTGGGCGTAGGTGGGTTGCTTGGCTGAGATGGTGCCATACGATTGCAGTGCTTGTATCTTGTCCTCGCAGCTGTGATACCATTTGGGATGCCTGGCCAGAAAACGGATGTCTCTGCTCGTGATGTCATGACATAGAAGATACCCTTGATGGGCAGAATGAGTGGATTTTAGGATGCGTTCCCTGAGGTACGGTGGAACCACAATCCGGTTCTTGTAGAGCAGGGTGGGCCTTTTTCGGCTCGGGTGCCAAAATCGGCTAAATTTAACGACATAATTCTTCCGCGTGCCTACCAATATAAAAACAATGCTTTGCTACTGTCAAAACAAAAAACTTTTTAAACATGTACAGACAGATCCACTATTCGGTAAAATATCAGTCCGGCAAATAGATTTGATTACTTTTCTTATTCTATATCAGTGAGCCTTCTGCTGCTGCATTACCGCTGATGGAGATTTTACATTGGTTTTATATTTGGTAACTTTCAAAAAAATAGACAAACTACTCGTTTCATCTTTTGGGATACTCCTGTTACGAGACTTAATAAAGTTCATAACTGAGAACAGAGATTCACAAGCATATGTAAATTAAAACATACATGAGTAATGCAGTTGCAAAGTTTTTAAGACACGAAATATTTTTGGCAATGGCATTCCAATCATGCAATAATTCGTTTTCTGCACTTCTCTCTTGTATTCCCTTCCCTAATCGCTTATAGTTCTTTCGAAATCAATTTATAACAGTAAGGTAGCAAATAGTAACTCTAACCAACATGAGCTATACTTCATAAATCAGGCAGAAATGAAGAAAAAGGGCAGCACAGACGAACTATATTACGTAAGAATGTAGCCAAATGAATGCTGCGGTCTTCTCGACAAAATTTCTCGGGACCTCACTCTTTTGTTACGTCATAATATAATTCTTTGTAGTCAATTTTGGCACGCGTGCCAGGGGTTGCCCACCCCTGTTGTAGAGTATTATCACGTCGTAAGTGTGGAGGTCGTTACGAAATCTATGATTTTCGCGTAGTTCCACGGGGAGTTCATACGGAATTCTGGGATGCCATCTTTGATCATAGTCATGAGTTTTGACATGCCTGGGTCGCTATTAGTGGCTACTTTTACGTCGTCCCATGTAACTGATTGTAGGCTGTTGAGAGCATGGATTGTGGTGGCATTTTCGCAGGATGTGAGAAACTTCTCTGATTCATTAGATATGCAGATGTTAGCAATGAAAGAGCCAGGTAGAAAGGGTATCGAATTATGATCATTAGAATGCTCGATTGCGTTATCTAATGCAGATATGTCATCAATCAATGTCATCTTTGTTGCTTTACCAACTGGATGTCTTGACATGCTGTCAGCCGCTAGGTTTTTTATGCCTGGAACGTGTATCATTTTGAAATGGTAGCGTAGCAACTTTTCTTTTAAGTTCATTAGGTGAGGGTTCGAAATGTTCTCCACTGATCTGTCTCCAATTATTTTCAAGAGTGGTTTGTGGTAAACAGCAACTGTAAGGTTCTCGCACCCAAGAACAAAATAGCGCGCTCTCTCAAGGGCGTCAACAACAGCTAGGGCCTCGCCTTCTACTCACGCATAGCGTGATACCGACAAGTGTTATTTTCCATCCTGATTTGCAGCAGAATGGGTTTTGTGTGGGACATGAACAGTGTTTTTGAAGAAGCCGGAATCCTATCCCGGTTTTGCTCCAATCAGTGGTTAGGCATGTGGGTCTATCTTTGTCATAGATTTCGATTTAATTTCTCTGATGATTGTTTTTTTGGATTCCTCAAAGAGCTGGTTGAGTTCTTCCGTCCAGACAAATTTGGTCGACGGCTGGAGCTATTGGCGGAATGATGACATCTTTTCATCTGATGCAAAAGCGTATGATACCTGGTTCACCATGCCAAACCAGGACCGGGCATCGGTTAAGCTCGAGCCACTGAACAGCTTGGAAAAATGCTTCTTCAATGCTGTCCGACCATAATAATGTGTCATCGATACACTTCGTTTTGTCAGAAATATCAGAGGCGATTTCGTCAAAACGTCTGCTGTAGCCATCGCCAGATGCAATATATCCCTGTGGGGCTGTTTTGTAACGGTATCTGCCCCAAGGTGTGATGAAACTTGTTAGATGGCGGTCATCTTTGTGTAGGGGTAGGCTATGGTAGCCGCTTCAAGCATCGAAAACTGTCTTCTTTGTGATACGAGGTACCTGGTGAGCTTGGTAGAAAGGTGATAAAGTGTGATGTGTTTCGCGAGTAGCAAACTTGTTCAGGGGCTGTAGATCAACAGTTCGTCGAGGCTTACCATTTTTCCTTGCGCATATAACCATTTCGTGGCACCATGTGATCGATAGGGACAGGTTCGATTACTCCTAGTTGAGTGTTTAGGGAACAAATGAGTATTTGCTATTGTTTTTGTATTTGCGGTTGTTTCTGGCTATTTCTGTTGCTCTCTGATCTGATCTTATGAAGACATACTCCTGGTTCCGAATACATGTATTGCAATTGTATATTTACAAATACAAAGATCAGTTCAAGTCATGACTGTTAAATCTAAGTTTCACTGCAAGCCCGAGTTCGTTAATTACTTGTCTATCGTTATCCCCTTTTTCTCTCCTAACGAATGGTCGCTTTTATGCTGGTTTTGGTATCCTTAGGGCATGACGCATTATCGTCATCGTACCCTACAGCAAGGGTCCGCAACTACATTTTAGCGCGACCAAAAAAAATTTCAACTTCCCGCGACCCAAGCATTTGGTAAACATGTAATTAGTTATCGATTTTAAGACTATTGTCGACACTAGCATTTTTATTGCACAAAATTATATGAAACTTATCACATAAAATTGTGAATAATAGCGTTTATTAGGACTAACGCAATTTATAAGCTTTGTGTATAATACACAACATATCAAATCGAGGTTTAATTTGGGAGACAGCAACTCGAAGATATTTTTCTACCTCTAGCCTTGATCTGTAATTGTATTTTATGTATGAAAACGCTGATAGGAGGGGAAATGTATTGGTTTTTTAATGAATTTTGGATGCTTTGCGATGATGAGTTATTTGTCGGGCGTTGAAAAATAGGCATGAAATCATACATGAGTCTCCCACTTTTTTTCATTAGAAGTCGCTTCGAACATGGTTGTACCGTAAATATATACTACTACGTTGTACGCAGCTCTAAAATTGCAAAAAGCTATGGAAAGAGACGAAGTCACTGCCACACGCAATCTCTAATACAAGGGTCGGCAACTTTTGTCGCTCCCGAGCCAAAGCCAAGTGTTACGAATCTTGGCGGGCAGCACATATTTTTTCAAGAAAGTTAAAAACTGAACGGGTGGCTGAGGAACCACATTATTCATACAGATTAGAAATTTAAATTTCGGACTTTAATAGCGAGCGAACACTGCGACAACTCGTTGACTCAAGTCGTCTTATTATACAAAATATTTACAAATAATTTTTAATGCGACACTAGGTGACACACTAGATAAAATCAAAATTTTATGTCTATCACTAATCCTAGTTCTTTGCAAGGAAAATTTTATTTTGGTTGAGTAATTGAAAACAAAAGCGATTTTTATTCATAAAGATTGGAAAACGAATTATTAATGAAGAACAAGAATAACATAACAACGATCCGTAGGTTTAAGTGAGCACTGTGGCCGGATTATTTTACTCCGTGCGGCGGATATGGCCCGCAGGCGGCCGACCTCTAACCTAAAGTCCTCATACTTTGGTTTCCCACAATGCTTCTTGTGTTTTATGGTAGTATTGTGGGCACCGATTACTGTTTTCCACCTTTCTCGATGTCGCAATAGCAGTAGTTAATAAAAAAAAATTCTTTTCATGTTCGAAACAGAACTCATGGTTACGCTTACTCTAAATTGCAGTTTGTCCCTAAAACCAGTATTACTAAAAACTAGCAGCAACTATTGTGTGTGTCACAGTTTGCCTGGAAATACCGCAAACCCCATTGTTGACAGAAAAAGTTCGTCCATCGTTTCCACGCAAGCTTTGTACGCAAAACAAGTATTGGTCATCCACGTTTCTAAGACCAAATAAGCACGCGACTCAAAAATAAGCACTTTACTTAGAAATAAGCACATCGTTACTTTATAAGACGCGGGCTAGAAAATAAGCAAAAATCTTAGAAATAAGCACGGTATGACAACCCTGTCTATAAGGGAGGGGGTTCAGAATAGAAAATTCCCGAGCAACACTCATCGCTCAATCCATGGCCGACCCGTGAATTTAAAATGTCTTGTCATATCGATTCAATTGTGTTCATCGTTGCTCGCCTTTGAGTTGACTAATATACTACACTACGGCAACCATGGAATACTTGTCTTGTCATATCGATTCAATTGTGTTCATCGTTGCTCGCCTTTGAGTTGACTAATATACTACACTACGGCAACCATGGAATACTTTTTTAACCGTCTACTAGCAAGGAATGGATTGAAATCGTATTTTTGAGTTGCTCTTCCAGCACTTAGGATTATCGCAATGTTTCGTTGTTAAGGCAGAGTTTGCAGTTATGAAGCCAATTATATTTGATACTTTCATATCGAATTCGGTCTATGCATAAATGTATCAGTGATTTCTAGATGCAGTGATGAGACAAATATCGACCGACACAGTAAAATAATCAAACCACATTCGGATTCGGACCGCGACGCTTCACTGAATTATATTAACAAAACAGCTTTATTGACGAATATATTCTTTACGTGTCAAAATTTGTTTTGAGAAACTAAATTATACTATAACCTAACAAGTATATAATTCACATTCACTCGTTTATTGAGCCTATAATTGATTATAATTAGAGAAATGGCAACAGAACGTAAAAAAGTTGATGCTGAGCGCAAATGGTTTAATGACGCTGAAAATATTCAAATAATTAGTCTTCGCGCACTGCTTGAAATTTCTGGGTGAAAAATGTGATTCATTGGTCATTCCTTTGGTTTATCACTTTTAAAATACGTGCGGCCCGCCAATGACTTGCAACCTTTATTTTGGCCCGCGAACGACAGAAGATTGCCGACCTCTGATTTAGACTTTAGAGCCAGTGAAGTTATACAGTCATTCCAACTCAAATTCCTCGACCCACTGCCCTATCTCCCTCCACTTTCCTATCCTCGATCCGCTGCCCTGTCTCCCTCGCCTCGGCCAACTGCTCCACCTCCCTCAACCTTCCTATCCTCGACGCACCGCCCAATCTCCCTTAACCTTCTTATCCTCGACCCACTTTCCTATTTCCCCAACCTTCCTATCCCCTCCGACTTTTTTATCCTCGACTCATTGACCTATCTCCCTCAACTTTTCTACCCCCAATCCCCCGCACTATCTGCCTCAAACTTCCCACACTCGACCCACTGTCCGACCTCCCTCAACTTACTTATCATTGACCCACGACGCTATACCACTGAGTACCTAACCTAACGGCGCTAAAATTACGACTCGACCGTCAAAATGAACTTTACCACCTTGCGACCAACTCCGATGTGTTATACTGGTCGAGTATGCCAATGAGATGATTCAATCGTACGTCGACAAAACATGATTGACGGCATTCGTAAATGTAGGCTGGAATCTCAATTGGTAATCAATAACCATAATTAGTGGATTAAAAATGTGCTACTAATTAGGCTACTGATGGCGTCGGGCTTGGGGTCACTGTTTTCAAAATTTTAACAGGCCTTTCGATATCGAAATATCTGAGTTCCTTTTCAGAAACTCATTTAATGTCGCCTGTATTTCCGTGCAGGGCAAAACGACGAGGAAGTAATCGAATATTTGCACGCTTAGTATTTTTCAGCGAATGTTCTGCCATATCCTTGTTGTATATACAATTTTTTTTTTCGTAGCTGAGGAGGCTGAATAGTCAAAAACAGTCAAAAATATAAGTCGCTTAGTGAGTGTAATTCCTTCAAAACTATTTTTAAGACATTTTTGTCGTAGCTAGCGTTGCCAACTGCCCTCCAATCCAGCGTGTAGTCCCAAAATTGAGCTTATCTTATCTGAAACTTATGAAGCTGCAAAGGACGCAGCTTTTACTATAAAATGTCAAAGAAAAATACTTTATACGAACAGGAGCACTATTGCTCATTTCGGATCGGCATCATATTGTCACGAGACTCACGACATGGCCAATTATTAAGGGCATAAAACGGCTTGTTAAAATTTAGAAAACTGTCATCCCCATCAAGAAACCATCAGTAGCCCAATTAGTAACACATTTTTAAACTGTCAGTTATGGTTATTGTTTACCATTTGAGATTCCAGCCTACATATTATACGAATGCCGTCAATCCTGTTTTGTCGACGTACGATTGAATCATCTCATTGGCATACACGACCAGTTTAGCCCATGGAAGTTGGTCGCAAGATAGTAAAGTTCAGTGTGGCGATCGGGTAGTAGATAATAGTACTGAATAGTATAGCACCGTAGGTCAAAGATAGGTAGGTTGTAACAGATAGGGCAGTAGGTTGAGGGAGATAGGGCAGTAGGTCGAGAGGGGAAAGGTTCAGGGAGATAGAGTGGTGGTTCGGGGATGCGAAAGTTTGGGGATGGGGCAGTGGGTCGTGGATAGGAAGGTTGAGGGAGATAGGGCAGTGGGTTGAGGATAGGAAAGTTGAGGGAGGTCGGGCAGTGGGTCGAGGATAGGTAAGTAGATTGATGTAGGGCAGTGGGTCGAGGACAGTTTTCAAGTGAACGAATAGCTCGCTGAGGTATAAGTGTCTTTAACGGAGTCCTGAGGATGCGTACGGAGCATTTTGAAAACCTAAAGTCTACGTAGTAGGATGTAACAATGCGAACAACTAAGTAACGAATGTTTCCTCGACTTTTGATCTCTTGAATTCTTCCTCTTGGATCTACACTCTACCATTGCAAAATTATTGGTTCTCATTTCAAGAATTAGGACTTAGTTATTTGATTAGGACGTATATTTACCAAAACACAACTAAAAACTAACAAACAACACGCGAAAATTGCCAAAACGAGATAATATCCACAACCACGAAAGACTGTCTGAATGGAAAAAGTATCTGAGCGCTTCTGAAACGTTTATTGTTACTTCATTTTTGCAAATATGCTGATTGGCCAATGTTACGACAGTAAATAAGGAAGTGTATACTCGGGGAAACATTCATAATTATAATCAGTGATTTATAAAGTTGTTATACATAAATACGCTACACAGACGCAATGCTCATATTTATGGAAAATTTAAATTGTTTCGCGATCCAGAGCGGGGGGTTTCGCGTCCCAAATTTGGGTCGCGACCCCGTAGTTGCGGACCCCTGCCCTACAGTACGTCTAATTGTTACGTATTTTATGACTAAGATATTACTTCTAATTTTAAGATTAGAGTGACTAAGTTTAAACACGTAATCTATTAACCAAAAGCAGATAGTTTACCCAATATCCTATAAGTCCTATAAGTGTCCCTGTCTAGGGCGGCTTTTACCTCTTCTTTCCAGTGGAGGGGTACTGGTACTGGTGTGTGATGAACGACAGGATTTGCTTCAGGGTCTATCATAAGTTTTATTGGCGGCCCGTCCATCATATAGGGAGCGGTTGGTGTTCGCAGGTGTTGAAAGTGCTAGATTTGTATTATTTGATTAGATACTCCTGTAGCTTCTGTCGGTTTTCCCCATTCGGCGAGTGTGGTAACGACGTTGGGATTGGTGGGGGAAGTTTGCGGCGGGGACATGTGCATATTTATATGTCACCATTTTTAGTCCCTGTCAAAGTTTTGTCCGTCATGTTAATTGATGTCATTTCCCTGTTGACTCCGCCAATCTTTGAAAAATTAAACAAGTTCAATACATGCTTTCCTGCTCAAGAACAGCTTGTCCGAGCTGTCGGTAATGTAAATGATCTGACGGGAACGAACTATTTACCCGTTATCAGTTGTTCCTGAAAATCTTGCAACTAGGGCGCCAAGGATATGTATCCATTTGTTATTGGTCGCAGTCATTGTTGTTGGGGTTTGAAATTCTTTTTAAACCCCAATTTAGCAAAGTCAGATGGCAGTATGTCGATCATAATATCAAAAAATAGCTGTGGATCTGACTTGCGTTTTTCCCATCTTTGGCGCATATTGGTGGTGGTCCAGAGCCATTCCGTTGGATGAATTCTTGTAAACTGAGCGTAATGAATTGGACATAGAGTTCTCCATGTCATCAGGTTCCTGTGATGGTTTGACCATTTTTGACGATGTTTTGCCTCTACAAACTGATTCAAAATGGTGTAGTTTCAAGCAGTGGTAGCAAGTCTGATTGAAAGCAGGACAGGAACGTTATTTGATTCTCAGTGGAGAACTTTTGCCGTGTCCTGTTTCTCCGCAGTAAGTACATGTGGCTTGCATCTTATCGGATGTGGGCTTGACTTGAATGCGCCTCTTTCGATATGAGCTGATGGCGTCTGTGGACTGGGAATCTGTCGCTTGGCCACGAATGCGGGCGCCAAAGTTTCTTACTGGTTCGTCCCTGTCTTGTTTCACGTTGGCGAGCTTGACTCTGGCGATCATGGCATTTTCCTTTGATAGCGTTCAGTATGTCTTGTTCTGATTTTCCTGTAAAATTAGGTGAGGTGCGAGTTAGATCTTTGCGCAGTGGATCGTCACAGCATTCCAATAGTTGGAAAATGATGTCTTGGCCAAATATTTTTGTGGCAGCTTTGTAGTCTGTCCATCTTGATTCAAAATATGTCCATTCTTCTGTTGAGCTAGCAGATGTGATGGTTGTTTTACTTTCTCAACTTGGGTTGTGGGTTGTTGAGTTTTTTGTGCGCTGTGTGTGGTAGCGTGTAAATTCAGCAATGCAGCAACAATAGAGGCCTCATCCTCTGTTTCAAATTCACATTCGTTGATTGGGCATCTGATCTTTGGCATCTTGATGTCACAAGGTATCCCACATAGGGTAAATCACAGATAATTATATATCACTATTTGTTTATTAGGCTATCAGTAAATAATAATTTACCCACTATATGCCAATCCTTCTGACCATTACTTTTTACCGACGGCGTCTATATTAAGAAACGTATAGCAGTCACATCGCATGAACTAAACTGACAACACAATCTTGTCCCAAGCCAAGCTAATTCGTGGCGAGTTCGCTTTACGTAATATCAATACTTTTCGAAATTCTCAAAATACCCAAATCAAAACCTAATTAACAATAAATTTGGTCATAGTAATTATATTTAACGTATTTTTTAGCATTTTTTTTATCAATGGCTAAATTGTCAAATAGTGATATTATCTTACAGGTTACGAGTTAGTCATTATTTTCATTCATATACGGGTGTGATAAAATATATTTAGATAATTATAAAACAACGTAATCAGCGTTATTTTTTAAAATACAATATTCTGAATAATAGCAAACATCGAGGACTGTTGATGAAATTAGTATATATAGATATGTAACTAACATTGATAAATAATAGTTGGTTAGCTCAAATAATGACTTCAGTCAGTTTCTGGACATGTTAAAGGAGAAAATTTTGCAGATATTGCGACATCATGCAAGACGTTAATGAAGGCTGCAACCTGTCACAAAGTTGGATTTGGACTTGGAAAAAATCCACGAATCACCTGATGATCTGAACAAAGTAAAGCACACAAGTTTTTTCGATAAGATTCTGATATCACCAGACCTTGCATATATATATAGCTAAGGCAAAACGAGACTGCTGTTCATGTCCACAATGGGTAGAGAACAAACGTTTGAACTCAATGGAAGGAGTATTTATATTCCGGTATTTGTACTAGTTCATGATACTTCGACTTGGTAATTTAATTGCAATATCTTCCAGTACTTAAAAAGTTTGATATAAGTTTTCATACCTTTGTCGAGTGGACATAACAAAGCCGCAAAATAATTTTCATAGTCAGAAAGAAAAACTATAGCTGCATTGTCTAAAAGGTTGTCTGATTAAAACAAATAGAATTAAATGAGTTTAACTGCAGACCAACAAAAGAATAATAATTTATCTATATATCGAATATTATATTATATATGTACATGTATTAGTAATTTTACCCATATTTGACACCGCTTCATTCGCAAGTCCGTTCATTTCCTCTCCGTGCTCGAGGTGAATAAATTCTGCAAACGTTCAATTTGTGTCAAAAAATTAACAAATGTCTTAAATTAGAAGGAAAATAATAAAAGAGTTTACTAGTACTTTTTATTGTTTTGCTAATCAATAACTTTCCACGACGTTTTGAAAGCATTCAATTGGGATACATTTTGTGTACACAACATACCATCGTCTGATTTCCTAATATGATAAGTTCCATCTCCTTCATAGTCAACATGAAATTCAAATTCAACATATCTGGCAAATAAAACGGTGTTAAAAAAATTGTCCTTCTATGCAACCTGTTATCTAATTTTATAATTGTGTTTTCGAGAATTTATTGGAAAGCATTATTAATTAGTATGCTATCAGATCCGAGGCAATAGACTCGTGACTCTTGGACGAGTAAATAATAGGTAAATAATTTATTTTTAATTTTAGCTATTTTCAACAATATTTTACTTATTGTAACACATTTATACTCTGTAGATTTTGCTTTTCGTTTTCATATATTTACCTGGACCCATTTTCCTTTGAAACAGCTTGGAATCCAGTTTCTGTAGACGTGATATTAGTGAATCAGGCACAAGAGACCTTAGACGTTGTTTCATCAGTCCAGAATAGAGTTTTTGATAACTACAAAATGGGAAAAACCTAAATTACGGTGTTTCCCCGAAAATAAGCCCTATAGCCTGAAAAGTGGACCTAGCCCAAATTTAAAAATGATTTTAATCCAAGCCCTACCCTTAAAATAAGATCCAGCCGATAGCGTGAAATTTGTTTTGACCTAATCGAAGGCAAGAAATCTCTCATACACGTTTCAAATGGTTAAACTAAAACGCGTGAGAGAGGAAAAGGTTCAATGAGTAAAATCTTCATTGGAATTTATGAATCTAGTGACTGGCATGACATTCCAGAGGATGATGATATGGTCAATTTTGAATAATGGCAGTTTTTTGTTTAATAAAAACTTGTTATTTTTAAGTAAATGGATATCGGGTTTCATATTTTGTATATTTGAAAATCTCGTAATTTTCTACTTCGTAATTTTGTTTTTGATAAATGGCATCCTCCCATATAAGCCCTAGTGTTATTTTTCGAAAGAAAATTAAAATAAGACCCTGTCTTATATTTGGGAAACACGGTGTATGTTAGCATTGGTTGATTAGAATTTAATACTAGTTACACAAAAATGGTTTTGACTAATAACGGATTGGAAGTAATTACTTTAATATTAACTTAAAGAGTCATGTTTTTCATTAAAATCAGCAAAAACAAGTGGGTTCAACACACTTCTATAATTTAGTCTCAATTTGAGTTGTTATCTTAATCTCCACCGTACCTTTCCAGCATCGATTTCCATGCCCTCTGAAATACAGCTTTTCTGTAACTGACTTGCATTTGTTATCAGTGCAATTGATTACAATAGTAAGAGTAATTCAACAATTGAAATCATGCTCATTATGACCATAAACGCTTCGTGATTTTTCTAATTTACCTGTAACAAATAGGAAAACGTGTTGTTCGTATATGGGTTTGCTTTGTATAAAAGTTCATCTGTATTATATGTATCAAACAAAGGTTCTTTAAAACGCCTTATTCAAAACATCTCAACTATATTATCAAAAATTAGAAGTTTATTTCAATGAAACAACCAAAAATAGAATGAACTGTTGTTCACATAGCTGTAATGTGAATGCTGTTATAGTCTATATTCTGTTGTGCTGCTTTTATGCCTCCCAAGGCCTTTTTTCATTTCATAGTTCTTGAGTAGAATCTTACTCATTGTTTTGTTCTATCCTTCTATGTTTACTTTACGTCAAAATGAACTGTTTATAATTTGGGTGAAGATTCTCCGAGTCAGATGACGCACAGGATACACGCAAAAAATCAATTCATGTTGTGACGATACAAATCTGTGGCAGTTCCACATAAAATATCCTGATTCAGTAACATTTGAATGAACTAGTTTGAATGAAATATATTTTATTCGTATTGCTCAAATTTTCTGTATATATATATATATATATATATAATCGCACCAATGTGCCAACTATGCAGAAAATATACTACTACCGAACGGCCTCTGTTTCATTCTTACATTGACTTAATTGAGCTTTCAAGAAAGACACAGAACTTTAGTAATCAAGACTGTTAATTAATGTTTGTTTTGATTGTTACCTAATTAATTACACTTCTTCAGTATTTTCGATGCTACAGTGTAGGTGACTCGAAGGCGTAATGTTTTGGTTGCCGGTGATATTGCATCTCTTGATGCCGGTACAAGCAACATTTTTATCTAAATTCTTGCAGAATGGAAGGTAAAAGGGCAGCAGAAAGATTGGTGGTATGAATATTCGTTTTGGATCCACTGTGATTGAAACGTAGTGCCGGTTGTATAGCAAGTTCTTGTTGATAGAATTTGGAAATACCATATCTAATATTTTGCCCAATCTACGAGTTCCCATAGAGCCGCTTCAATTCTCTGGCCAGAGTTCGGCAGGAAGATTCTGGGTAGAGGATACTTATGTATTCTATTATGACAGTATTTTATTGTCCAACATCAGTGTTAACGGGTATTCCTTCATTGCATTTCTGTTTTCGTTTTTTAGAACATCACGCTAGACTAGACGATTCGGAAAAGTAGTTGAACTGGACCAACCACGCGCGTGAGATGGTCGCGAATTGGTGAAGAACAGCTCATCTCAACTGTGCAAAACGGCCACTTCAGAGGTCGAACAGACATTGTACTAATTGTGCTTGAGATTTCACTTCAGATATTCAGGAATTTTATACTTATCGGACGTCCCAGGCAAGAGAAAAGTCCAAAAAATAGCTAAACCATATGGCGGGCCAGGGTTAGTTGGTGCTGGTTGGGATAGCCAGTTCATCTATCCATAGGAATGGCGTATGGTGGTTATAGAAGCCGTTATAATCATTTGAGCCTGCGCATCCCCGACTTTATTATGAAATTAGATTGCACTTGGACGAAAATTGAAGAAAATGTGATTTTATTATGTTTTGACTGACGATGATCTTAAGTTAACTGAATGGCGAATAAAAAAATTGTAAATTGCATCACTTTTTGAATACACATATATATATATGATTAGGAATCACTCGATGTTTAGGCCTTGAAGAATATTCAATATACTAAAAGTACATTTCTGGGTTCTGTAAAAAAGTGACCTATTATATAATTTTCGGCTAATACTAAAATACTAGGTTGACCAGGTGAATTAACTTTTAGAAGATACCCGTTTGATGGCCGAAAATTCGTGCAACATGCAAAAACAATTGCTCAAAACACAAAATAAAACGATCTGTGAAATAGTGAACTTTACAAACACATGTGGATTTTGTTTGTGATTCTAATAGCAAGTAGAAATTTTAAAAACAATAACATAAAAAGTTGCCTACAAAAATTGTACAGTAATAATTAGAGAAGAAACATCCTAGATCGGGTGGTTTTAAATACAAGCCGCTTTAAAAAGTCACAAACATTGTTTCATATGTGAAAATAAAAAAGTTATGATGTACCAAGATAAAACCTCAATTATATTTAAACTGCACAATTCTAATTAGGCCTATCTATTGAGCAACATCGTTCCTGGGCCGAATCCATAAAATCCGAAATATACGGTAGATTGATAACCACGAAGGCACACCAATCAAGTCAAAAACACAACAAAATTAAAAAAAAAAAAAAAGACAAAGCGAGGATGACTGCAAATCCAGCTAAAAGAAGAATAGCCGGTAGTGTATACCCATGTAAATTGCAATAAAAATGTGTTTCATAATTTAAATTCTATGTTATTTTGAATTCATTTTTTACACATTAATAGGTAAGAGTTATAATTATATTATGGTAGATTCCTTTCAATAATCTTTGCTCTCCATTGTATTAAGCATGCTCCTAAGACAAAATGTTTAATATGTGAAAAAATTATCTATTTGTCATGGTTATAGTACGGACTTGAGACTGCTTTAAGCAAATTAAGCATTCAGTGAAAAAAGTGAAGCCAGTATGCGCCTAAGAATGAAATAAGTTTCAAAAGTGAAAAGATTTGCTTCTTACAGTGTTACTCAATTTCAAATTTGTGCAATTCATTTTAAACAACTATATCTGGCGATGTAGAGAGCGGACATCAATGTGCGGTGTATTGACATGTGGAAAAATGTGAGAAGTCACTTTAATTTAAAATGCATAGAAAATGTAGCATGATAGTAGAGGTAATTTGATGAAGACTTTGCACTTCATTGTATTTAGGAAAACAACATAACATAAGACAAAGCAATTTTTGCAATATATGGTTTAGCAATATGACACGACAAAAACAGACACATTAATTTGAAATGACAATAATGGATGGATTTTTAGTGATAAATTAATTCATTATTTGCATCACGCTATCTGAGCAATAAGAAATAAAACGAATTCGAGTATAAATTTTAAGGCTCCGATGCAAAGCATGTTGATTTCCTAAATATGAAATTGAAGATTAAAGTGTTACACAATACAAAGACTATCGTAAGAATGAATGCATGCAATTTTGAATTATTTCGAACTTTTATTGAGTTTTATGCATATTCCTATTAATTGCATCATGACAATCTTGCACAAAGAGTAATTACCTGCAAATGCCGAACAATAGGTTGGGTTGAATATTGTTGGTATCATGATCAATATTAGAACTAAAAAAGTTATATTGAGAAATGAATTCTCTGTGCCATTGTAACAAACATAATTCTAGTAGTATTTATTCTATGTGGAAAAGTACACATAGATGAAAATGCCTATGGACAATATAACAATTAGAAGACTACGCAAAAGGATGACTGCTTTTGGATCTTGTTCAATGCTTGTAATTCTCGCGATGCTTTGCTTCTTCTCTTCATATGTTTGATGCTCCGTTGTTGTTGTGTCACTGTATCCACAGAACCATTCGTAGCCTTTTCTCCATATACTAACCTTCCCCTCATTCTCTTCCTCAATCCCTAAGTACAATAGTTTATAAAACAATAGCAAATTTCAAAGCATAAATAAAACTGGATTGGTTTTGAGTTTGGAAAGTTTCACACTCCCCTCTTTTTGAAATTTTTGTAAGATTGAAAAGTTGCTAGGCATTTGTGACTGCGTTTTTTTGGAATCTCCGATTGTTTTTGTTACCGTGGCATGTTATTTAGGCCATTAACACCTTTACTTCTGTGTATATCCTTCCTAAATCACAAATTTCCCTCAACATAATTACTTTTTTGTTCTCACACAGAACAGTGAAACAAAGAAGCGAAACGAGTTATTGTATATTCATCGGTGACGAGATACTAAAGATAAATAAATAAGTGAATCCGCAACTCGAATTTTCTAGATTGAAAAGCGGCATTATAAAACATTAAAATCCAAATCACTTGACTTGATTAAACATAGTCAGTCGCACTCGCTATGTACCTTTTATCCCGCTCTAAAATTACCAACCGAAACTGATGCGACTTCTTCCCGGATTATGATGATATACAAGATAATTAATGTAAAGAATATATAATCAATTTGTCATTGTACTCGATAAATTTAAGATTAATTATTAAAAAATTTTATGACTATTTTTCTCAAAAGTTACTGACCTTTTGTAACATCTCAATGAAAAAAAATGCTGAAAAACAGTCGGAAAGACCGTTGGTTAAAATTTACTGGACTGTACGGGTTATTGTAGAAACAGACATATCCTGATTAATCAAATTTGATAGCATATGAAAAAGAATTAAACCTTCATCTAGTTTTGATTTTTCATTTTTTTCTGATAAATTCATCATTTCAGTCTCATCTTCTAACAAATCATCTCTTAGTTCTTTCCAATTTTTAGTCCACCAGGTAATTCGGGAAATCTGTGAATAATAATATTTTTGATTAAATACGATAAAATGAAACATAGAATGACAAAATTTTTACTAACAATTTCGCAAATATGCATGATTGAAATGATATACTAGTAGTTATATCGATACCCCCATAGTATGTGCAACACGGTTAGGGTTAGGCCATAATTTTATTCTGATTTTGGTTTGTGTCAGCCAAGTGAATATACCCCCTGCCCATAGGTTTCAGTCCCTTAACACAACTTGATGTAAAGTATATCTACAGTATGTATATATAGGAAAATATCCTAATTTAAATGAAAACAACATGAAAAACAAAATTTATGATGAGCAAAAAACTGATTTGTATACGTACAGTAAAATTTGCAAACCATCAAGTCATTGGAACATATACAATGCATGCTGCATTGCTATCTGAACTTATGTGTGAACTTGCTAAACTAATACATTTGATACCTTGCCAATGTGTAAGTAAGTAAGTACTCAGGCGCGTATTCTCCAGGCATGTACAACTGTATCACTCGTATCACACTTTGTAAAACAGTATGTCAATGTCAATTGACAGTATTACATCGCGTAATTAGTAATATCTATAAATAAATATAATCAGCCTGTGAGTGCAAATGTTCAACTGATTTTTTCAACTGACAGTCTATTATAACTGAAGTCAGCATGAAACAGAATGAATTTATTATGTTTTTGATGATTGAGTAAGGCAAAAGCAAATTTGTAAATCTGTGGAATAAGCATTAAATAACATGAACTCAATCTTGTAAACTTCACAGCTGTTTATGCAAATTTCAAAAACATACAGACAATCATATAGCTGAAATACCATTCCTCCAGTATATGGTTCAAACGTAACAGCAATTATTAAATTCAAACTATTTGCACATATTTTTACAATCTCTTGCACAGTATCTTCTTTCATAAGAGATTGCAGATGATTTAATACACCACTTTCACAGAAAAAAACTTTCACAGTGTACAATAACATACCACACAACTTGTAAAACGAATGCTTAACTTACCTGTTGTTTTGTCGGTTTTTCTGTAAGCAAACTTACAATGACTGCAACTATAATTGTTATGGCAAACAGGATAAAAGCAAAATACATGAAGTGAAGTCTTCCTATTAATATCTGGTACCATTCCGGCCTGTATAAGAAAAATTTTGTTAGCTAAAATCTTAATTCTTAAACAGTGAAAAAAAAGCATATCATAATCATAAATGAGCAAATTACAAACAATTCGAAAGCACATGAACATGTTTCAAAATTGAGGAATTTTTCCAGTTTATTCTCGCAACCACACCAACATCAACGCCGTATCCTCTCCTCTTGCCTATCTCGAATGGATAATCTTAAGTTTTTTTGTGTGGCCGACTGGATGTCTGAAGTCGGTCATATGGCCCACAGACAAAAAATGTTGCACACGCCTGTTCTTAACAGTACTTAAATAGCTTGTCAACAGCTCTGTTTAGTAATTGTAAATCTAAAAATTTGTCATATCATAGAATTTTGCATGACATTTGGCCTGTGAGTATTCATCCTCAAATAATAGATTTAATCTGGCCAAGATGCAAGTCCATGCTCCTCAAACAATTAATCGACAAACAAATCCCATATTTGACTCTGAGTAAAAAATAGATAAATGAAAAACAGTAGTTTGATGTATGATTAGCTATTTTATTGTGTTTTTTTCTTCCTGAGATAAATATTGAAAACCTTAAATCTTATTCAAACTCTGCAAAAAAATATTTACAGTATGTACCTTTTATCAATGGTGAGACAGGATCCTGCGTCAGACTGATAAGCGAACACAATAAACATTCGAATCAAACCAACAGCAATCCCAGTCAATAATCCCCAAAACGCACCCTTCAATATAAAAATGATGGTTAAAGAATATATTTACTTTCATAATACATTGCTATGATGCAATCCTAGTGGATAAAACATTGGACCAAAATTTTTCAAATGGGGGGCTGGGCCCTGGGGGGATATTGTTTTGTTTTGAAAAGGAAATATTACTTTGCAATATTAATTTGCACAAATTCTAGAGAGCGACTTGTGTATAACAGTAGCTACAGATCCATTAAAGATTGAACAAATAACGAAAATAGAGTTTTAATGCATTGTGAGGATGGAATTAAAAGTCCAACGCAAGCTGTTCAACCTGTTCATTGCATCGGGTCCACAAAACAGCAGTTAAAAACACAGCTGCAATGGGAGGAGACAGATATCCACTGATTTCTTGGATTGAGAGAAATAGTTGACCTCCTTGAAGTTCCAGCATAAGTGGAATCTAAATTAGAAATTACCATAACATGACTTTTAAAAGCAGTAACGAGTTATGCAGTTAACAGTTTTCATCAAACACAATTTGACTTGTGTTCTGGCTTTTAATAGTTCTTGCTGGGTTACTTTATGGATCAAAACCACAGCATTATTATATGCAGTTCATACTGATTATAAGTTGATTAAAAGTGGCAAAATGATAATGCTATGGTTTCTTAATGAAGTTTCAAGTTGACCTACTAATTAGCAACTAGTTATATCCATAAACAGAATTTTAAAAGTTTTTCCCATAATTTACATCTCTCTTTCTACACTTAGTTGAAAACTCTTAGCCATGCTTTGAGCTAATTTGAAAAAAGTTGCTGAAAATGAAGAAAAAATAATCTATACTAGTGTATAACAAGATCAGTGACTATTAATAATGATTATAATAACATACAAATGATATAAGCATAAAAAATATGGAAGATAATGACATAAAAACGAATGATGATACCAACTCACCCATGCAATACTGAGTCCCACCATAACTAACACCCACACTCTACCAACTATCATCATTTCTCGAGTTCCAGCTTTTGTTCTGATAACTCGCTTCCATATATCGATGGTAAAAATTGTGCTTGCACTAGAGGTAACATATTGTTATCATATTATGTACATTTGGGAAGAGTAAACGAATCAAAGGTAAGTGTCAATGCATAAAAAGTAAACAAACAAAACAACCACTTCAAAGTTCTTTGACAAAAATGGTACAAAACTAATTCAGATAGAAAGAAATATCAATTTTTTTTTCAAAAAGTTTTCCAATCACCATAGAAATATTCACAAATAATACCACTATATTGCACACCTGAAAAAAAAAATTTTTTTTTCAATAAATTTGATAACATTAACATTTGAATAATTTCTGGCCATATGTATTTTATTTTGTATTTGTAGTGGAATTTTACAGGTACTATAACAAATAATAATGTGCAAATTATACGGTGATTTTAACCAAAATTAATCATAAAAGTAATCAAAAAATTATGAAGAAACAATATTTCCGTTACTAGCATTTTACCTGTTAAATATTGAGTCCAAATCACTCATCAATGCAGCAATCATGACAGACATCATAAGACCTCTCGCACCTTGATTTCAAAAATTGTCAAATGTAAACAAAGTTATATTATACTCACACAACCTATAAATTTTTGCAAAACACTTTTGATATTTCAAGCAAAATAAATGATTTCAAGAAAAACAATATTCAGGTATGTTCATTGATAATAAATTACTCTATCATATTATTGCTGGATTTTAATTGTTCAACTAATTTTGCAAATTCATAAGAAAATATGTACCTGTAGGCATAACACCTAATACAAGCCTAGGAAATGCAATATTGCTACATCCTGTTGTGCTTTGGCAAACTTCATAACAAATATCAGGATCGACACATGCAACTTCATCTGGAAATAAGAACAATATCTTTAGTAGGCATTCTTGAAGTGAAATGTATTAATGTACAAACGAATACTGTATATAAAATAAACACAAAATGCAATAGAAGTCATACAAAGAAATAATTTTACCAGTATATAATATCCTGCTGATCATTCCTGGCATAACCATGATGAACATGGGAAGAATTTTGATGAAACCAGCGAGTAATGTCGCTCCTTGAGCATGAGATAAACTTTTTGCAGCAAGAGCTCGTTGTACAATTACCTGTTTAAATAAATACCTAAATTTTTCCTTGATACTAAACAAAAATATTTTTCAATTTCTAAAAATTTTACTTATTTCCAACATAACTTGAACATGTCAGAATAAATATTTCCTCGAAGTGAAAATTTTATGAAAACTATATAATTATTCTAAAGTAAAATTGCCACTTTCAAACTAGCAAAGCAAATCATTTCAGGTAATTTGACAATTTCAATTGAGATTTTGATGAAACAAAACAAAATGACATTAATTCATTCAATTGTGTGTTCCATTTTTGTAAAATCTATTGTACATTAAATATTAGAAAGCTCTCAAAAAATAATAAATTTTTTTAGAAAAATATATCTAATTGATTAGTCAGGTCATTCACTTTGAATATTACACACATATGGTGTCCCAGAATTAGCTTTCCAAACAAGTAATGAAGTATTTTGGTTTGAATCATATTCACGAAGATTTAAATTGAAACTCATGAAATAAAATGCGTTTGAAAAACGCAATTGTAATCAAATCATAAAAAAAAAAACATAAAACTAACCTCACTAACAGAGAAAACATTTTTCATGTTATTCTACATTTTTCCACAAATAAGCTATTCACAGAATGACTTATATGACTGTAATATTAAGGATAATATTAGCCATCTGTGATGTCACATATACAGTGAATGGGTTACAAAGATTCCAATTGAATTTAATTATAACAAAGAGTATATTCATACGAAGTTGTCTAAACAATAACTAAAATTAATGAACTACCGTATGTGTTAATATTAAATATCACTTAATTCATTAAGCTTTCATTCATTACTTCTTTAACTGACGTACATCCCTAGCATAGTTCTTCCCAGACTGCAATTGGGGAAACACTGATTTTCTGTTCGAAAGTAAGTTAGATTTGTATAATACCGTACTTTAAAGATTGTTTTTTGACTTTAAAAGTTGCAAACCTGATCTGTACACCAGTACCAGATGGAAGCAGGCGTTTGACCAATCAAAAATCCAATCCATGGCATGTTTTCATCACTGGGTTCACGCAGCATTACAAATGAATCATTGTATGGAACTCCACATCCTGGAGAAAGAAACACATTTATTATGATAGCTAGTACCAAGGTTAGCAAAATTGATTTATTTTTTTCATTTCAACACTGAGTCAAGATATTTCACAACATATCAGTTACAGTCCTCAGGACTCTGCAAATTCCTTCTCATATGTAATGAAATATAAATATTAAGAGCATTAAAAATTAACTACCGGTAGATATTATATTGCATGGTTCAATCTTATATACGTAATTGTTGCTGAACAATTGGTAAACGATTAATATCACAGACTGGCAATCTGGGATTATTGACTTGCTTTCAAATTGAATCATCCATGTACATGTCAGTTTTATAAAATCCTATTTGTCTTTCAAATCCTTTCTTCGAATTGTTAGTATATTCTACACCAACGATGACTTTTATTGCTATAATACAGCATACAAGCTCAGACCATTGGACTTTGGATTATTGGTATGTTTTCAAAGTATGGGAATGGCTTATTGCGATAAGAAAACAACAAGTACATTAATTACATCATTTTGTGGACTACCAACATATTTATGCTTTTTTAAAATGATGGCAATAGAGAGGTAATCACAGATACAAAATTCATAATAATATTAAACTACTAAATACTAATATTAAAAAATACTAATATTAAAAAAGTTTCACTTTGAATATTTTATGCATGTCTAAGTGTATTCTGATTTCACTTATCTCGCATACATATTTGTCTGTTCATTGTATTGTGAATTTGTGGCAACACTCTTTTGATTCATATTATTCAAGCACGACCCCTGGTCCTTAACAAAGCAGTAAATTCATATCTGCCTGAATTTGACTTTGACAACTGATATTAACTGATATTGTAACTGATATTACGGTAAGTAAATACCCATCCACCAAACAAATATTGCTTCCTAAGAGACAAACGTTTTATAACAGGTATTTGGAATTACCTTTAGTTTTTCCATCAATTGTACTCTGTGGAATTGCATCCATGTACTCCTCCTTCATTCCTTCATATCCGCCAACTTGAATAAAACCTTTCAAACAAAAGTAAAATTACAACAAATTGTCCATGATGAATTTGAAAATGATTTCCATATTTATACCAGGTGAGAGAAAAACCAATAAGGTTACTCAATCATATCGTGACCTGCCTTGGTCACCTCATCACCTGTCCATACTGTGTCAAGATAAAAAGCCATAAGTGATGCCTTCTAATGACATTTCATTCCGACACTTTCAAATGAGCTGGCTCAATGTTACTGAAATTGTGCATCTGAATATGGATGAATTTTATATATACATTTAAGAGAATATAAAATATTTATTGAAACATAGGGCCTACATATTATGATATCCCAATCTGATCAACAGTTATTTATAGAAAGCAATTACATTTGGAAGGTTAACATATGTAATCAATACATTTCTGTAAATGATTTTATTATTTCTCATCACTGTCCAAAGTTCAAGTCTTACCAATATGATATGAATTATATAAATATGATAAGTTTATTAAATAATTTTATCAACCTTTGACCACTAACATTGCAACATTAGCAATAGTTGAAATGATGATAACATGTTGGATAGGTGATAAATAGTTTTTATTATGGCCATGTTTATTCGGTACTCCCAAAGTATGTGAAACAAAATGGCAGACACCGGAACGTAGTATGTACCAGGTTAGGGTTAGGCCATAATTTCAGGTACAAATACCACGGGAGTCACTTGGCTAGTTCCCGGACTCGTAATAGAACTAAACTAAGGAAAATTAGAATAAAATTATGGCTTAACCCTAACCTGGTACACATACTTCGGGAGTACCGTTTATTCTTCTGTTAGAAAAAACATCAATCTTTCTAAATTTCCTTACAAATTACTGAAATGGGTTATATTATACCAAGGTTTTACTAAGGAGACTGGGAAACGAATACAATTATCCTTCTGGTACTGAATTGTAAGTGTTTGTACCCAGTTTTAGAATATTTTCATACTTTAAGACATTTGCCTCTTTCTTAGATATTCTGAAAGTCAATGCTGGATACTTTCATAGGCTCAATATGCTTGACTTACTCAGTATCGTTAACGTGGTTGCTCCACCAATCATCAATACTGCCTGCAATGTATCAGTGTATATGACAGCGGCCAGACCTCCAGTGACAGTTAATATAGCAGTGATGAAAATTAAACCTATCATGGAAAGATAGATATTCCAGCCGAGTGACTGTTGAATAAAAAGTCCTCCAGAGTACAAGTTGACCTGGAATAAATGAATGAAAACTTTTAATACATTTCAATTGATTTCTTTTTCATCATACTATATGGTACAATTTTGAACACCTAATAAATTTGGTTCGAGCCAAGTCTAGAACTAAAAATGTTTCTGAAAGTTGAAGCTTTTAACATGAAATGGGAAATTTCCTAAGTATACAAGCTATACTGAAATTCTATCAATGAGTCTTGCCAAACAGAGAACAATTATGTTTTGAGCAAAGATTCCTGGACGACAAAATACTTACCGATACTTTAGTGAATATATACAACAGGAGAGACAAAACAGCAATCATTACTCGAAGTCTTCTTCCGCCAAATCTTTTCGACAAATATTCTGGCATTGTCACAACCTAAACAACATAATGGAAAAATGATTTGATATTTGAGTATTCATCATTTCAAGAAAACTGTAGTTAGTGGCAAAAGATTTAAAAACCTCTAATAAATAACCAGGTTTTGCTTGTTATTGGCTGAATTTAGTTTACTATTGCACATAAAATTTAACTTTAAGTATCTCAGGAAAGCAGATAACAATAATTTAAACCTGCATCTGAGCAAGGTATTTGGAGGAAGGAACAGGAGTTTTCTAAGGGTAATAATTTATGAAACTCCTGGAGTATGAATACATGTGAAAAATAAAATAATTCTTTTGAAGACTTACACCTCCAGCTATGTATACAGGAACAAAGAAGAATCCAAGTAATTGTAAAATCATCAGAGCCTAAAGTAAAAAAGAGAAATATAGTCTAAATTAAGTATATATCATCAATGCAAAACACTAAGATTAATCAACATTTTTAAGCAGTAAGATATCATTATATATTTGTATATTAGTGTACATGATTGATAGAAATGGGTTTTATATTCATAACAGAGCAAAGTGAAGCTGGCATGATTGTTAATTTTTTCACCAAAAACTTCGTTTGATGGAGGCGTCATTCCAACTGTTTCCTCTCAGTTTTGGCTCAGTGGTAATTTGATCACAAAATGTATTTATCTCTAACGGTAGGATATCGTTTAGGTTTTCAATGTTACAAACATCTTGAGTAGATATATTTGCAATGCTTAAATGGAAATTAGTGATTAATGACAAACTATACATTGATCTCCCAAGCAGCAACACCGAGTCCTACTGCAGCACCAGATCCAGCCAATCCGATAAAGTGTTCACTTCCAATGTTGCTCACAAAAAGAGAGGCTCCAACCTATTGGAAATGGGTAACAATAAATTCATGAATTTTATTCTCAATGTAATCTAAATCAATCAACATTTGGCATGGAACAATATAAAGAAAAATCTATTATGAGTGTTAGTACAAAACACACTACACAAACTGTCTAATAATCATTTCCAAAAATCTGCTTTGAACTCTCATTGTGGTTTAATATAATTTAAAATAGTAGAATGTTTCATTATCTCACAATGAGTACGGTACTAACCATCATCCACAGCATGGATCTTCCAGCCAAAAAATATCCTGTGACCGTCCCTCTGTTCGATCTGCACATTGCCTGTTTAAAAAAAAATAAAAAATTTGTGAAAATTTGTCATACTGGGCTGAAAAGAATGGTGACTTTTGTAGCTCGAGAAAAAGCATAAGAGATATATCATGGTAAAGTATCAACTTTCGTCTTATTTCTTGTAGTTTGTACCAAAAAGCCAAAAACAGTTTTTGTGGAAAGTTCACTCAGTAGCCTCGGGTGTGAAGCTGTGAAAAATCACTGGATTACTTAAAATTACAAGAAAAAAATTTGTAAAATGATGAAAGACTTCAAAGCATTTGAAGTCTATACTGCGCTGCTTATTAAAGAGCTGCAGTGGTAGAGAATTCAGCAAAGCAGATAAACACTAAATCTATTAGAGCAGCCCTGCACAACTCAAATTACCACGAGGGCCGCAAGCATAAATCTGAAGGCCCGGCGGGCCGCAAACTTTGCCACATACATATACAAGAAGCTGAACTACAAATCAAAATAATATTGTGAAACAGCTAAATTTAATGAAACACTTTCTTTCTGGGGAGCTTAAAAATGAAAAGAATCTTATTTTCTTGAGTAAAACCAAGGTAGGCCCTACAGTATTTTTGCATATGACATGGAAAATATGTATTGAATTGGTTCATCCACCTTGAAAACCCATCCTTCATTTTCAATATTTCTTTTTCATTAGAATTAGGTATTGCGTGTTGCAGTATAAACTGACTGCAGGAAAATATTTTACTCAGGTTCAGTTTTGTAAAATCGTCCCAAATATATGTATGACAATTTATTTAGTCATATCTACCCTTATTGGATATTTTCATTGTAGGCTAGACAAACAATCCGTTTAGTAGCAATAGATTTTTTGACTGTTAAATTACATTTTTCTACAAAATCTGCTCTAATTTATTTAAAATTTTACAGTAAATAGCAAAATCTTTTGTGCGAGAATTTCTGCACCATTCATAAATGAAAGAATTTTTTTTTAAATCTAAATTTGAATCAAAAAAGAAACTTCAGTTTCATAAACTGCTAGTAAAAATAATGGGGTTATTAATAGGTGGCTGATATGCACTAATAGGTGTGAGATTGTTTTGTAATTGGGCGTGATTCAGACTGAATACTGAGATATCTAAATCAGGGTTTCCCAACTGGGGAGCGAGGGGTCGAGCGACGATTTTTAGGGGTCGCGAAGATCACACCAATTTCACACAAAGTTCGATATTTATTGAGGTTCCATTACATTTGAACCCACGTACATTTGAACCCATGACAATTGCACCTGTATGCTATTGCACCTATGGAATTTTTTTTGTTTCACGGATAGTTAAACCCATACTAACCCTAACCCATGGGTTTTAGCACCCGCATATAGATTGAACCCGTGGATATACGCATGGGTTCAAATGTACATGGGTTCAAATGTACGGTCACCATTTATTGAAACTAGTGCAAAACAGAAATTTCACGATTTCGAATATGATCGGGGTAGCGGCGCGCTTGCATAACAATGTCGGCTTTGATTGTTAGACCCGAGAAGTGCCGTGGTTCCAAATCACCCGCGGGCCGCACAGAAGTATCTAGCGGGCCGCATGCGGCCCGCGGGCCGTATGTTGTGCAGGCCTGTATTAGAGCAAAACATAATTCAATTCTGATAAAATGTGAGAGAAAATCAACGGAGTATTACACTATCTTTCACTCTCAACACAATGGATGTCTCACACTTGCACATGCAATTTTTCAAAAAAAAACAATATCAAAAAAAAATATTTCAAAAAATATGATGTATTTAAAATTGAAAACTGTTTACAACAATTCGACATTCCAGAACTGAAAGCGGACCCAACCAATGTAATGTACTATTGCTATCACATCAAACAATAATTTTTACAACTTTTCATTTACTAAACCATAAAATATTTCTTGTTGTACTATAACTTTTTAGTAAAGATGAGGAATGCTGTAGAACAGGGGTCGGCAACCTTTTGTCGCTCGCGGGCCTAAATTAAGGGTTGCAAGTCATTGGCGAGCCGCACAAATATTTAGAAAGTTGAAAACCAAACGGATGATACTTTTTATAATATAAATCAAGTCAGTGATACACATCTCTCAAATAGAATATGGATTTATTTTCTCATTGCATTGCATCTCAAAAAATTTCATTTGATTATTTTTGCCGCCATTGAACCCTTTGCACTCAGCATCAACTTTTCTGCGTTGCGATGCCATTTGTCTGATTCTAATTAAATTATAGGCTTAACAAACGAGTAATTTTAAAGTATATATAGGTGTCTCACAATAAATTCAGTAACATAAAGAATATAATCACCAAGACTGGTGTTTTGTTACTATAATTCAGTGTAGTAATATTATCCGAGCCCTGCTGTAGAATATAAAATATGTCATTGGTATATATAATTCGCTTTATTGCATCAAGTTGGTTTGAAATAATAACAAAAATCTGTGAAGAAAAGCAAACATTTCTGAGTGAGAATGACATATGCTAATGCAAATATCTTTTTCATATCTGTTTGTTTTATTTGTTATCGAATCATAAAAAGCAAATAAAATATGGAAATGGTATTTGCTTTGAGTTTATAAGTCATAAGTAGATCTTTTGTTAGCGACAAACATGCTTTGATCTATTGTGCAAAAATTTCAAACTTTCATGAATATTCTGCATTCTTCAAGAAATATGATTGAATTTTATTTAATAAATTTGATTTTGGTTCTATTAGTTGTAAAAAATTATGGAGATAAATGAAAACCTTTCTAAGTGAAGTGTTATTTATTCATTTGGATTTTTAAAAAATTTATTTAGAAAGGCCAGATCTTGTGTTATAGCCCAGACATATGAGATACATGACTAAATTTTTAAAGACCTTATTTTAAGTGGTGGGGGAGTGAATACTCCTTAATGTTCAACACTCGGATATGATTCTGCCAAATGTTTGGCAGTCGACAGAATAATTTTGTTTATGGTTACATTAACAGCTTCTAAGAAAAACTTCAATATTGGATTCCAGACTCCAGATAATGTCTTTTTTTGTTTTCACATTTGCCTTTACAGGCAGCCATTGAAAAGAAAACAGTTATTATTTTAAAAGACCAGTTCGGCTTATTTACTGCATTCCGGATGAGATGACTTCATTGAATTGGACTTGAATCACATTTTGCAACTTGAATTTTGAAACAAAATACTTTCAGTTAGTAAAGTGTAAAAACAAAAGTGTGTACAGTGAACTATAATTAATTTAACTCTGATTTTAAGTGGAGTTGATGCAGATGAGATAATTGCTTTAATATCAATATATCCCTATGAAGATCAAAAATGTAGTATCAGCTATAATATAGGATCTATTGAACTAACAAGATGTAATGGCATTTAAATGGAGATTTTAATCACTGTTTTAAAATATGGATAAGATATTTCATTTTCAAATGTTTGTAATAAATCAGAAACACTCAAAATCAAAATGTTCTATTATTTCACTGATATCAATCAAATCTTCACACTATTCGGTTTGAGAGAAGTTAAAAATACTCACATATAATCCCACAGCAATTACAAATACAAAATACAGTACAACAGTAACAATGTCCCATGTGTCCAATTTTACATAAGTCTTATTGAATTCTGTAGCATTGGTCGTCATGGTTACTGCTTGATTTGTTGTGTAATCCATGATTAATTTCTATTTCAGTATTGTGCTGCTTGCCTAATTATCTGTTGTTCAAAATCAAATGATTAGAAAGGCACATTAATTGTTTCTACTACTGCCAAATTAAAAAACAATATGATAAATAGATGATCATATTTGGTAATATAAATTGAAGATTTTCTCAAACGATGTCAGGTATAAAGTAGTTATGTGCGCCGCCAAAGTTAAAATAAATTACAACTAATTCGCCCTTTCTGACCAGATGTAAAAAGATTTCAACCGCGCGCCTATACAAATGCTCGAAAATGCCAATAATAATACTGTTATTAGTTAGTTAATCGAAACTTTTCCGGCGAGAATCGACCGACAAGTACGCTGGACACACTTTGTGTTTTTCTATCTTTATGTTAATATATGCGAATTTAATTACCGTATATCTTTTATCTGTCACGAACCCGTTATGAATGTAATTGATGAATGTTTAAGTCAAAATCGCCGTCCGTGACGAAATATACATTACACTTCCAAAGTCAGCTAACACCATTCATATCGAATGTTGTGATTGCAATATTATCTAATGTGATGATTTTGATATATATCATTATTATTTGGGTTTTATCAATTCCTCAATCCTATTTCCTTCCTCGAATCATATTTCATACGACTGCCTGAAATGACGTATAGACATCGCTTCAAAACCCTACCATTCGATATTATTTTGTGATTTATAAAATTTGAATATGTTGCAAACATTAACATTCGTCGGATTCTTTTCCCCCTAATCATCAAAGATTCGAGCAAATATTCAAACCGTGTAATAACTAACCTGAAAGAGACGTGCTTACGTAAACAACGTCATGAGTATTTGTTAACACGTTCATTACTCTGTCGCTGTTATTCATATAATACAATTTCAGAATACAACGACCATCAAATGATCTTTTAAATTTACATAGAGAAGATCACACGTGAACATATGGTTGTATTTGAGAAAAACGCGACCTATATTAGGGCCTTTTTCTTCAAGGACGGCCCTTGGAGAATCGCGCTAAACAAATACTAACCAACCGTAAGTTGGGATTTTTGAAATCCAACTAAGCATCTTGAAGCTTTTGTTAGTCCACCACAGACACAAACATAAGTCGACACTAATCTGTTGCAACGATACCACAAACGACGAAAGACTTGATATTATACACAACCTCGGATGTATCTAGAACGCTCAAAGGTTATTTCCATACCAGCACGTTTTAGTGGCGAAACAAGAACCGTATAAATCGTTACACGTCCCGTAACCAAACGTTCCTGACGGTTATTCATTATTCTTTGCCACCAGGCATATACGAAATTCTATTTTGTCGGGGTGGATATACACAGAATTTTATAAATTGGATCATTCATAAGTTCTTTGGGCCGTCTGCTAGCCTGAAATGTTCAACACCGATCATGCCACAAACCGAATAAAATAATATGTTCGTTCCCGCCAATGCGTTTTAAAGAATATAATTAGACGAGAGACACCGCCCCAATAACGCCTTGAACGAACAGTGAAAACACGCGGTTCTCTTCGTGAATATACGCAGTATCGATACCAAATTTAATTTAAATATATATGTCAGTTACCGTCTTCCTGCGCATATCTATAATATTCATTAAATACATTAAACGGATTTTATATCGACCAAGGCTTCGATCTACTATTGCGCTGGTTTGAAGCTGATCCGGAAACTGCAGCAATCTGTGAAAGAAGTGTCTTTGCACTATTCGTGTCGTCGCGGACCATTATAATGAAAACAATGAAATGCTAGTAGTATTCCTGCGCAGTTGGTTGAGTTATATACTTTGTCGTAGTATGTCTCCACGGACACAGTTTTGCTGTTAATTTTCACCATTGCTATGCGAATGTAAAATGTGTGTCTGAGTAAACGCTGTGTCGTTTCACCAACTAGTAAGACGTCATACTTCAACGCTCTCTGGCTTCCGTCATCTGTGAAATGACTCCCACCAATAAACGTACCACCAACGCACGCCCAAATCGCTTTTTAGTTTTGAATCCCGCCAGAAAAAAATGCTCTCTAGGCAGTAAAGAAATATCTTATTACAAATACGACATTACAGGACGCTTACTCATTTAATCATTAGACGTGAATTGTGTACCAGACCAAGCCAACCATTAGTGAAAATGGTTCCAAAATGAACAATAAAACAGTCCAGGGCGTTTGAAAAGGATCGCTGGGTATTATTATGTTCAAACGAAATTGTGTAAGCACCCAAAGTGTCATCATTGCAGTTGTTGGATGTAAAATCGTGTAAGCGTATTCAAAATTTATCTGAGTGAAATCTCTGTGAACGGCAATGAAAAAATTTATACGTCAAGTGCCTCTTAAATCTGGTGTTAATCAAAATGAAAGAAGGAACCTTTGATTTAAGTGTCTGTTACAGAGAGTCGTGGTTGCTTCAAAATTAGCTTCGGTTTTGCAAATATTTTCTCATCAGCAGTAGGCTATATAATATTTGGCTTTACTTAGCATACAGATTTCAGCGTCTGAACTTTCTACTTCCGATCGACCCTGAAAGAAAAAATTACCATACAGCTTTCGGTCAGGAAGTGTATTCGGCTATATTTTACTTTTCAAAATAGCCTTCACTTCTCGCAATAACTCATCACCGTGTTGCCGCAATTCATAGAATAAATAGCATCTCCAGCTACTGTTGGCTATTTCTTAATTTCACAACACTGGAGAAGTTAAAAGCGACTTCATAATATAGATCCGAACAGGGGAGACATTTAATAAAATTATATTCAATGGGAATCTACTATCCTAGCTTATTTCAGGTACAAATGAGACTGTAGGTAGGATATCCAGCTGAAGTTGAAAAAAATGTGTTTAATCTTCAAACAATTAACAACTACTTAGAATTCACCAGAAATTTATACCAAAGTTGATGAATTGTCCCACAAAACAAATTGACCCACTAATCTTTTGCCTCTCCTTCCTGAAAAAATTCCTCAAGTTTCGAAAAGCTCTTGGATGTAATTAAATCAAAATAATCAGTTTGAACATACTCACTAACCGGGCCCTTATTCAAACCGGCCCTTATTCAAGCTGGGGAGCTTGTTATTTTTAAAGTAAAATTACACACAAAAATACCGGTAGATAAGATTGATCGTTACAACAATTAATACCGTATCAAGTTCTCAAGTATGATTTAAACGAGAATAATGAAAATTTTGACTTTTTCTACGCACCGCAGGTACAAATTCGCAAAAAAAAAACTTTTACACCGGGCGGGTATTCAAGCACCGGCCCTTATTTATTTTGATGTCCTGTTCACACGGGCGGCTATTCAAACCGGCCCTTAATCAAGACCGGGCGTTAAAACGAGCAATTACGGTATTTTCCCTCTTTTGATTTGTATACATGTTAATTGAAAACCTTTTCATGAAAACCATCACATTGTTTTCAACTCATAAAAACTGTCATTTTTTTGGCAAGTTTATTCTTAGGGTTCTATTCTCAAAATTGTATTCATTTGGCTGACAAACAAACATTTTATTATATACCTACAGTATATATTGCTGTTGCTCTTCTTGTGCGCATTTTTGTATGTTTTTCCACTCATTTGTATTATCCAATTAATACATAGCAATTTGAAACCACTAATATATTTGTGAGGGGTACATGCCACACCACTGTATCTCAGACCAACAAGGTCTTGCACATATATATGTCCTTTGTTTATTCATTAAGCAAATGATGCTGCATTTTGAAATAAATAAACCCCCCCAACAAATTCTTACCATACGATTCACAGATACATTAAAGTCTTCTTTTATATGAATACTAAATAGAATAATGTGTGAACAAAAAAATTGCACTTAGAATATGAGAGGTATTATGTAAATATATGCAGTTATGATATGTATAAAAATCCAAGGACACGATCATGACCAAGTCACAAAAATCAGTGTAATAGTCGCATGAGGAAACGAATACTAACAGACAATCAAAAACTGTGAACTTGATACCAGAAGTTTAAAATTCAGAAACATTCCAGACTTTTTGCTATTCCACTGAACTACATTATTTGGGCAATGCATTTCTCCAGCCTGCAATTAGTTTTTTTCTTAATTTTCGTACAAGCTGTTTGGATGAAGGTTCTGATGCAACATTGTTATCTTCAAGGGGGTCAATATCATGCAGGTAAAGTTCCCTTGCATACACCTTTAACGAAAAAAATTAAAATTCAGGAATAAGGAAATTCAGACAGATTTTCAATCTATCAAATATCTTGGAGAAGACCCCGGAAATATAGATAAAAAAACAACGAGATGTATTTTGATTGTCATGAATATTCTCGAAGTATATGGAGCATATTCAATCTTCAGCCGAAATCAATATGGAGAAAGAAGAATAGTGTGAGAGTAACTTATTCTTTCTCACTAATGGCCTCTTAGCAAAAAAAAATTTCATTGGGCACAGATTTATTTTTCCACAATTTTTCCTCGATTTATTCTATAAATTGAATCCAAATGAAGCTGACATCGGTTCATGATAAGTGTACATTTTCAAAGACAGGAACTTATTTTGGTCAGGCACAGCTTACTCGATTTCTTCCACACTAGGATTGAGTGAGGTGGTACATTGGGCATCATGCCAAGAGCTACTCTAACATTAAAAAATGGCATATGATTTTATCATATTATCTTGTGAAGAAAGCTGTTAGGAAAACATAATTATTTGTTGAACTTAAGTTTCTCATCAATGTCAGGTATATAGCAAATCAGTTGATTTATCCAATTTAAAATAGAGTATTTTGGTTTATATCTAGAAGGGCGCGGCGGTGTGGCTCAACGGGCTAAGCGTTAGGATTACGCTCGCCACCGCACCTCTAATTACTCTGCGTGGGTTCGCAGGTTCGAATCCCATGAAGGGATGGTTATGTGCGAGAGGATTGCTGGATTGTTACGGCTTCCTCCACCACCAAGTCCATGCTTCCGAAAACAAACAATACAGTAAAACTAATCCCATACCCGACTTGGAATGGTAACCAGACGAGAGGCCGTGGTTCGCCATATGGATACGCCGTCTTATCGGCTTTCCTCTCCCCCGGGATAAATATGTAAATCCTATCCAATATATGCTGAAGTTGAGCGAAAGTCAACTCTTCTAAGAAGCACAGATAGGAAAATTTGGGACTCCACCATAGTACAAACTAAAAATACATACCGGTAATAAACAAAGACGGAGTACAAACTAAAAATACATAATAAACATAAAGACGGGAATTCAGTAGCCTGTGAATGAAGTTTACATAGGCAATTTCACCTGTGTGTGAAATAAAACATTAGTGAGAAAATGTGATTTAATACCCTCTTAATTGTGAGCAATTAATCTAAGTGGAAAACATAAATTTCAATCCAAGGTCGGAAACTGCTGGAACAGAAACTGTAATCTTATGTTTAGTTGATAAACATACAAATCAAAAACGAATTTAGGTTTATGTTTGAAAATATCAAGCCATAATGTTAGGTACCTGTGAAAAGTTTGCATAGAATGTTACAGGATCAAATCCAATCCATTCAGTATATCGATGATCCTTAGTTCTCATGGTATACCCCATTATACGTATATCCTTTAAATAAATATATGTGAAACCAGATTACGAATATAATTTTCCATGTTGATAAAAAGAAAAATGGTCAAAGCACCATTCACATACATCCGAAATAATATGATAAAACACGATTATACAGTAGGCCAGATTGCACCCCATATAAACTAGTCTACACAACACTGTACCAACTGTTGAGGTAATATAGAAATGCCAAATTTTTCTGGTTCCTTGCCTTACTACTCTTATGTAATACTGGCAATATCTTAGATATTACCTATGTATACTGAGGAATGAACGGTAAGAATGTGTCCCATGGAATTGTAAAAAGTCAGGATGCGAATGATTGCTCGGCAAGATTCCCTTTGCATATTTAAACGTTCCTATCATTTATTTTGCTTTTGAATTTGGGTAACATAACATAATAGTAATTTTCCAAAGAAGTTTATGGCTGACTAGCTATGGTTCAGAATGGACACTCCTAACATTCTGAACTTTTCTACATTATCAGTGAAAGTTAGAAATATTCACAATAAATCATACTTTCAATTTAGGCAAATCAGAATTTTCTCGGGGTTCCACTGAAGGTCTGGGATATTGACTGAAAACCGCATTTTTCCATGGTGTTTCTGTAAGTGAAGCAGAGTAATTCAATGATTTGCATCTGAATAATTTAAAATTACATACACAACAGACATTGCTTTATTTAATACTTAAGAGTGTTTTAGGTCATATAATGTTGTGGTTCACGTAACCGCTGGTCGGGTACGGCTTCCTCCACCACCAAGTCCATGCTTCCAAAAACAAACAATACAGTAAAACTAATCCCATACCCGACTTGGAATGGTAACCGGACGAGAGGCCGTGGTTCGCCATATGGATAAACCGTCTTATCGGCTTTCCTCTCCCCCGGGATAAATATGTAAATCCTATCCTGTAAATCCTTTCATGTTAAATTCATATTGCTACGAATTTCATTAATAATGTAGTAGTATTAGTGTACTGACAATGGAAAAGTATCATTTCAAGTTACACTCTCTACAACCCAATGAAGAAACATATTTTCTCATTGAATATGAAAATGTGGTCACTGATAGAAAATAGTCTGAAACATCCCTAATTGAACATGATTTTATAAGTGTCAAGTGTATTACTGTTACTTGATCTAGAACAGTAACTTTATCGGTGCAATAGACACTTTGTATATTTGCTGTGAGTTTAGGAATCCATCCAGTCAATGTCGGGTATGGGATTAGTTAGCCAGTTATTTTATTTTCAGATACATTCAGATAAGGGGCTTCTACTTGAAAAAATGATCCCCATCAAAACTGCACATAGAAATTGCTTCGTTGGAAGATAATTTAAGATGTGCACTCCGTCAGAAACTTCTGCCTGAATGAATAAGGCTCACATGAATAACAGTGTCAAAAGTCATACACAACAAAACATACCTTCGCCACGGACTACATTTTCAAGTAATGTTGCCATGCTCAATCCTTCTGTACAAAGTTGTGTCTGAAGCAGATAAAATAAAAATAAAAGTAATAAAAATTATTCACAGTCACAACAAATCATTGATTATGTATGGATCGAATATCAATATGTGTAAGAATAAAGATATATAAATAAAACAGTAGCAGTTAAAACTCACTTTTGAGGAATTTTTATTACACAGTGGTATCTGAGGCAAGTTAGCAAGATCAGACAAAGTAGGAAACAGATCAACAAGCTCAACAAGTGCATCAGATTTCAGTTGCATTTTTTGAAAAACTTAAAAGAAAAATGTTAAAAAAAGAATATATATAAGGAAAAGATATTTGAATATAAATAATTTAAGCAAACAATAAGATACAAATTGTAGTATTGTCCTACTATGGGTTGCCAGTTTTTTCGAATGAAACATGGGTACAGGGTACAGGTAACAAGACGCCTCACAACCCGCGATGGGAGACAGCATGTTCCAAAAAGTATTTTATTTCACGAAGGGTAGCATTCTCGAAATTTTCAACTTGGTTGTCGAGATAATGTAAAAAAAGATTAGATTTCCAAACGATCAACGTGTTTTTCAGCTGTTGTCATAGAAACGAAACATCAATCCAGGCTTTGGGTAAAACACACTTTACCGAAAAACCTACGTGAAAAATTTCATGCAGATTGGTCCTGCTGTTCAGATGTTAGTTGGATACGCAGACAGACAGATAGTACGTCAGAGTATAAAGGTCTACCTTTTCCGATGTTGGCAGATTCAAAAGGGTCTTGAAATTTGAAATTACTACTGGTTGTTGTCATTTGTGGAATATGGAAGAGGAAAGGCACTCGAGTCACAGGTTCAAGATTTTCAAACTTACACCAATCACCATGGTCTCCCAATGACCAGCCTGTGAATAGAAATTGAGAATAGTAGGCTGTATTATGGGATTTTTTAGTCTATATTCTCAAATAAAAATATTTTCTTTATTAATTAATCTTATATGCTATTTTCACTGACTGGAAAAAATAAACTACAACTATGGGCTAATTAAAAAAAAATCAAACTATTGTCAGACTAAATTAGTAATTTCGAAAATTAATCCGCAGTTGGACATGGAAATGACCAACAAAAAGGCAGAAAAACAATCTATATACTACTATGACATAACGAAATGATTCAATTAAAATCAAACCATGATCTCCGACAAAGGCTATTATGGTATTGTTTGCAAATCCACTAAGTGTTAATTGATTGAGTACTTTTCCCACCATTGCATCCATGTAACTAACTGAAGAAAAATAATGCTGGCGAATCTTTCTCTAAAATAAAAATCAGAATAACTCAAGAAACATATTGAATTGAATACCATATTTTTTGGCACAAACAACCTAAAATATTCAAATTATAGCACTGCAGTCATCATATATTAATAAATAAATTATACATAGTTTGCAGGTAGTGAATTTTACATAGTATTCGCAATACATTTTTTTGATAGAATGTTTGCAAATGAGCATCAATCAATTTTTCTGCCTTTCCAAATAGTACATACTTTCTCAACTCCAATGATATTACAATTGCAGCATCATAAAAGCATCTTTGGATTTGCATACTAACCAATAAAATTGGAGAAAAAGCAGAAATAAGCAGTTTTAATAAGCAGAAATATGTTACAGGTTTTAAAATGAACCGGTTGCAAAGCATGCAAACGAAAAAAAAAAAAACTAAAAAATTGACTATTCCAAAAATATTTTCAAATATGAATATTGAAATCTGTGCTGGGTTTGAGCATTGGGAATTGAAAGAATTGATGGCCTGAGAAATTCGTACACATCATAGTGAATAGGAATATCATTTTCTCAGCAGAAAAGTGAAATAAACATAATTTTCCTAATTTTTAAAGTTGAGTGTAGTCTATTTTAGGTCTGTTTGCCAATCAGAATCAATAGCTCAAAATTATAAAATTTATGAATAAAAATATCTTAAATTGCTCCTAAGATCTAATGGTAAACATATCGAACATTATATTAACAGTATATGTATCAAACAATTAAAGGGGCCGTTATCTTGCCTGCAACAAAATGGTATAAAAAATCAGTTATACTAAATTTACTCACTTGAAAAATATCAGGAATGGGTCCATAAGGGAAAGACAAGTTGAGTGCTATTACGTCATCTCTCCTTCGTAAAGGAGTCCAAGGTGAGTAAGCAACTGTTGGAAGCTTTTTAGGAACAAATGGATCCGGAGCCAAGTCGATTTTAGACAATGGATAAAGCTCAAGATATTCTTCAGGGAATTTAAATGGAACATGGGGTTTGTGAAAACCAACAGCTAGAAAAAATGGCTGTAAAACAGTAATATCAGATTATACTAGAATTGATGATATGAAAGAAGCTGAGTAAATCTGCACATTATTCCAGGTAATAAAAACTTTGAATAACTGGAACAACCTTGCTGATTACAGAGTAATTTGATGAAATATTGTCAGTTATAGGAAAATTTAAGAACTTGTTAATTGTAAGGAACTTTATGAACTGGTTCAAAACTTTAGATTGGTCTTCAACAGACCTATGGAACAGGCTATGAGAAACATGGCAGTTTCAGCCAAGAAATCAATATTAGAATTTTCAACACGGATTAGGAAATGAAACACTGAATCACAAACACTGAAATACTTAAATGCCTAGATAAATGTGCAAAAAATAAAAAATAAAAAAAATCAGTGCGCATTGACTTTTCAAAGGAATAATTTAATTATGAAAGAAACTTTTCATCAAAGTTACAAAAACCTTCATTAAAGTCACTTCTGGTGCCACTTTGGTTTGCGCCTCTGTGATCGCAATGATTTTAGTATTCACCTAACCTTAACCCAATGATGATAGGATAGGGAACGGAAATCTTTGAAAATGTTTTTATGAGATTAAATGAAAACCAAATTGGCCCCTCAAATGGTGCCACTTCAGTATGAGATTGAGATAATGTTAGGCAAGTGAGATCATGTACTAAATAGTTTCATAACGCTGAGATTGCATAGAACCAAGCTTCTTTTCTACCACAAGCCACAAAACAATAATCTTGAAGGAAAATACATTACAGCAATATGATATCAAACAAACCTAATAATAATTACAACAATAGCTAGTATGAAAATGCTTGAAAATTTATTGAATTTCATATGTTATTAGTTCAGTTGTGTATACCCATGGTGCATTTAAATAAAAAATAATGCATATATTATCGATAAGTAGCAGATAGAACAGTTAAAAATAATACCTCCTTCTGTTGAGCTTTCTCCAACTGCTTCAGTATTTCCACAGCATGGTCTGAGCTTTGAATATCGGGTAGGGTTTTCTCAGGTTGAGTTGAAACATTGACGGCACACAACAGATTCATTGACAATGTCCCATCTGGGTTGGGACAAACCTATTTGACAGAAAACAAAAATTGTTAAAACATAGCCTATATAAAACAACTTCAAATATCACCTTCACCTTCACACCACAACACTGTTCAATTACCCGTCATATCTAAAATTAAATGATGATTGGGCATGCATGTTTGAACTCATAAGTTTTATTTGAAGTAAATTTTTCCACAGCCAAGCGTGTTCAGGGCCATGCTGTGGAACATTGTAAAAATGCTTTATTATAAAAAAAAAGTATCATGCCAGAGAAGACCATTGGGTAAATGAATGAAATTGTAATAATTTTCTCGAATATGATCAGCATGCATAGAATTTGAATCTTGCAGTGCAACCCTTGTAAAAGATACTCAAAGATATCTCTTACCGTAATTTTAAAATCTCATATGTCTGGCCCAGGCAAAAAACATGATCATTTTCTCAATAAGTATACCCAAAGTTCTACCTGTGGTAAACATGAATAAAAATTTGAAAGTGTTAGTAACAAAATTACCTTTTGCATTTTATATTTCTGTGTTGATGGATGATAAGCAGGTACAGACCAAGAATAAGGGAAATCATCTGTGCCATTAGAACATTTTCCTGTTAATATAAAATAAAAAAGCTAATAAAGTCACATTGAAATATTAATCGTTATTTGCCACACATCCAGAAATAAATATAAACAAATGTAATAATATATATACCTGGGTGAAAGACTTTCCCGATGGAATAAGCGAAGTACCCATTTTCTTTGAAATGTTGTGGCAAAGTCGTAAAATTACCTGCATGAGTTCTCCAATAAGAACCAAAGTCGTAAAGTTTTGTAGTGTCTGGTCTGCGACTTGTTAAAAAAGAAGTGCGACTTGGACCACAGACAGCTTGCTGTTATTAATTATCATAATAATATCACAAAAAGATTCATTGGAATAAAATTTTGATTTGAAATCCCATATAGGTTTCACAGTTTGAATGGCAGGGTATTGTTGTGTAAAGGTTAAAGGACGACGAAACATGTATCATATCAATAGATTTCATTTTCTTAGATGAATCAATACAATTTCAAAACATTACACACTTTTTTCAAAACTTTGTTTTAATCAATAAAAGACTATTGGAAATATGCAAATGATTCCTAGTTCCAATGCTATATGAAATGGCCTGGCTGATAATAAATTATGAGAATATTTACACTCCTTTGATTTTCTGAAAATGAGACAAAAATTCACTTTTCTTGAGTATGAACATGAATTCCTGTGTTTCCCATATAGCATAAACAAGTTAGATCCATCAAGAAATCATATTTACAAACCTGAACATGAGCGTTGTTGAACAAAACACTTTTTGAAGCCAACTGATCAATATTTGGACTAATGATTTTGGGAAAATCATAGCAACCTAGTGCAGGACGAAGGTCATCGACTACTATTAGCAAGATGTTCCGCTTTGAACCTGGAGTTGAAAATATTGCTGCATTCATTTACTTCAAATTATTCTCGTTTGCTTCTATACCACAAAATGACAAAATAGCAAACCATTTACACAAGGAATATGCCTGCGAGTTTAGATTTTCGTATTTATCCTGGAGGATAAAAAAAGCCAAAAAGTTAGATTACAATTACCATACCATAGCCAACACCATTCTGCCATTACTTCCACTTTCTTAATAGCAACAAAATATATTTCACAGCTTCAGTAATCATGGGTTCGTACAATTCACTGCAATACATCTATACAAACCTTAAACTTTTGAATTTTAATATGAACACACTTTCAATTTTTAATAGTTTTGTGATTAAGCATGTTGGATTCCAAATCTAAAGAAGCCAACAAATATAATAATTAATGTATAAAAATAATACCAACCTGAGCTTATACTGATGCATACAATTACAAAATATATGAGGGATAAGAATTTGATCTTCATCGCATTCCTAAATAATTAATAATATAATAATTCCAAATGTAAAATTTTGAAGTACTTTTTTGCAAGATTGCTAGTTTGAACAAAAAGGTTAAATATTGATAGTCTGAGAATGATAAGTTAAGGTTTCATTTACGGCGGTACGGTATATAAAAAGTTCATACGATATAGGCCAAACTTGGCAGAGTAGTACAGTAGATTAGATCAGTGGTCGGCAACCTTTTTCAAGTGACGGACCGGTAAAGCCTGACCAAAATTTTGGCGGACCACCTTTATACAAACCAACTATCCCTGTGCAATAAATTATACACATTAGGAAATTACTGTTATCAATATACTAGAAACGACGGTGATGCTATTTTAGGCGAATTGGAGATATGGTCGACATTGACACACGTTACGTGTTTCTTGAATCCAGCCTACTACGATATTTCGTTTTTGTAGTTATCAATATGGAAAACCAGGCCTCACATTAATAAGCTTTATGGGAAGGTAACAATCAATGCCTGTTATCCTTTCTGACCTTAGTCTGGGTATTGATGTGATGTTTTGCCAAAACTAATTATTTTACTCGATGTGCCAACTTTATTCTGAAGTATAGAATTAGCACTGACTAGGTATGACCGGTTAGCTACGAGCCAGTAGTGGTGTAGTCACGTTTAGAGATGTATCGGCAATATCGGTCAATTTTTCGGTATCGGCTGAGTGTATACCGATATATTTTGCTTTTTAATATGATCCAAAATATTTTAAAAAATAAGTTAGAATCTTGAAATTATTTTATGCTTGGATTGATCGTGAACTATGAGCCATTCACATGTCGGGAATAGGATTCACCTGTTTTTAGCTATTTATCAGCCAAACTGGCTCAACTAATTTGGCTATTTTAGCTGCTAAATTTTCAATATTACATGGCAATTATGAAGAAATATATCAATCGAATATTAGTGGATGTTCCGATGTGTAAAATACAAAATACGACGGTATATTGACATTGAACAGTTGAATTGAACATTGAGATTACTAGCGTTAGTACTCAACGCATCTGAACCAATTAACACTTTTGATCCAAAAAATCAATTGCTTATTATGTGATATATCTCGTTTTCAATCTGAAATATTGTGCGCTATCAATATTTCTCAAAAGACTATTTTTTTAACCCGTCTGTCCTGCACATTGGAGGTAATAATTATAGTATCCGAATATCGGCCGGCAATATCGGCATCACCGTTTTAAGCTAATATCGGATCGGTATCAGTGACAACAGTGGTATTGATGCATCTCTAGTCACGTTCGCAGCGAGAATCATCCGGCAATATCGGCATCGCCGTTCTAGTCACGTTCTCAGCGAAAATCATTTTGTTGGAGATGCCGTATTCGGATTGATGAGAGACATTCTTATACGGGCGTAGAGGAAACAATTGACCTAGCATGACATGGCAAAGTCAGTCATGCTGCTAAAAGTGTTGTGCCTGTCTAGTTTTGGTTTGCTGTTGGCTGCTGTTTTTCGTTGTAAGGTTAGTGGTTATATTGTAGGGGTTTTATTACGGCCTTGTCCATTTTTGTGTCCCCTTTCTGCGGACCGGCAGTAATCTTTCCGCGGACCGGCGATGGGCCGCGGCCCGGTGGTTGCCGACCACTGGATTAGATCACATGTAAGATGTAATGTTACAATTTAACACGATCAGATGGTAATAACTAAACGCACATGTTCAGTGTTGTATTGAATTCATTTGCGTGTTAAAACAAAGTCCATGATCCCTTAATAAACTCTCATATTTGATCACTACTAACATCCAAAATGTGCGTAAGCAATAAAACTAAAGTGAGCGATTACAAGAAAATATATGGGGAAAACCACAATGTGAGTGGGTATTCCCCGTCCTTAGTTTCGGTGTTGTGGAGACTCTGAGGTACTTTTCGTTCATTTCTGAGAGTCACTATTCTATATTTTAAGGCAGTTATTGAACGATGGATGTTTCCCCGACCCTTGATCATTACGATCTTTTGTTGTACAGGCTCGGCGGTGTGACGCATCGTGCTGAGAGTTGGGAATACGCTCGCCACCGCTTCTCGTAACCATGCGTGGGTTCGCAGGTTCGTATCCGGCGGGGATAATTATGCGCGAGAGAATTGCTAAACTCCTCACCGAAGTAGCGTAGTTCATGTAACCACTACTGTCGGTTACGGCTTCCTCCCCCATCAAGTCCATGCATGTGGGACGAATAACTGACGAACAAATCCCATACCCGACGAGACGAGAGGTCGTTACCGCCATATGATTAAGCCGTCTAATCGACTTTCCTCTCCCCCGGGATAAATATGATCGTATCGTATATTTTGTCGCTGACATGTACGAAGCAACTAGCTTGATTCAAAATATTCAAGCAGCTACCAACTAAAAGTGCTGACAGCTGATTCTGGACTCAACTTTTGCATATTTTCCAGGACTATTTTTGGTTACTTCAAGTTCTTCGAAGACGAATTACCCCTACCTGAGATGTCGATTCATGGGTTGGCAATGGGGATTTGGGTTAGGTATCAATATTTTACTAGTCTGGCAGTTAACAGTCGCTTGTTGTTCTTTCTCAATTTATCGGCTATCGATGGATATTGTGACAATTTCACAATATTTAATATATACCATTATTTTCCTTGACTATATAGATTTAAGTTAGCATAATATTAGTATATAGTGGGCACACGCAGAAAAAACATTGTGAAAGATTAAAGAAAAAGATTGGGCATAAAGAAAACAACAGGGAAAAACACGAAAGAAAGCGGAAATGAAGACAGAAAACATAAGTAAACCAAGAGATAATGAAAGCATATATATATGTAGAGCCAGCAGAAAGGTTCGAGGCCAATCTGTTGTCAATTGAAGAAATAGGACTAAGTCATCGTTGTCGAAAGCAATAAAAATGCTGAGAAATCATTACAAGGCAGCCAGAATGCGACAGGAGCTCATCGTTGAACTCTTTCAAGAAGATGTCAAAACCGTAGCCAACAACAACAAGTCGAGAAAGCCGTCGGTACTAGCAAATGCGGTAGCCCAATGATTTCAGAGGAAGCTATAAGGCATGAACGGATTTTTATTGAAGGGAAGGTATTTTTAGACACCTGAAAAAGAGATAGCCTACCATTGTCATCAGATCAAAAGCAAGCAAGCAAACGTGTCAAAAAAATTGATAATGTCGATATTTGACGCTCTGTCTAATAACCAAGATTTCCCAGAATCACTTATTGGTCTCTCGAAATTTGCAGGTATAAGATTTGTGCTTCTCTCGTCAAAACTTCCAAGGAATGTTAGCACATGTCAAACCCACAAGAACTTGTTCTAAATGTTCCTGGTATCAAATTTAAGATACCCTGATTGTCATTCACACTTCGTTGATATGTACATCTACAGTCCGATAAAGTAGAAGGCTTGCACGTAATTGACAAAAATCAATTCCGTAATTACGGCCAAATCCATTACGTAATGACCCCGTAATTTCGATATTTTTTTCACACATTTAAACCTATCATAACAACCAATTTAATCCACTTCTATTCCGAACGGGACATCGAAGTTTGGTTTTCATATTCCCGACAGTACTACACGCCGGCGACAGATGTTAAAGACAAATATCTAGGAGTGAATTCAAAATAATTTTATTCTGATTTTTATCTTTTGTATTAGCTTTGATTTTTTTTATCCACTTTATCACCAAATTTTATGCGATCAATTTTATCATTACCAACACTGGTAATATATTTAAGAAACGATAGTTCACTTTTTTAAAATCGTATTAACGTATTAATACGACTTTCGTATTAAATAAAAATTCCCAGTTGCTAATTTATTAATCAACTACAAGCGTATTCTCTCGTTTGCTTATACTTTCGCCTGACTCGCGACGAAGACTTGTTATTTCACCGTTTTTTACAATATCCGACTTTACTACTTAGTTAGCATTTTATAATAATTATTGATGCCGACTTATTGACGATATTCCGAATTCCATGCTTCATTTTACATAAAATCATTTCGCGGCCTAAAATGTATAACATTATTTGCGATAAATTGAGATCAAATATTATTTATTTGCGCATTATTTAAAATACCGTACTTTTATGACATGCCTTCTCCGAAAATACAAAGTTATATCGCAAAACAATGCATTTTGTGACATTTATTTTGCACTCATGAAAATATCAACTCAAGTCTCAAACTCAAGTCGACAATCCTATTTGCCAAGATTGACACAAGTTTGGTCGAGTGCCGGTGGTATTCGAGTCGACGATAAATCAAAATAAGTTGCCGCATTTGGTAAAGACAGGTAATCATATTTGGCCGACATATTGCGAGTCATTGTGAAAAACATATTGTGCAAGGCCAAGTCCGGACAGATATATAACGATAAAATCGATAACAGAACATCAAGATTTTGTAATAGAAAATGGATCTCACGCAGAATAAACACGGGAAATCCCGTCGTATTGTTGTTTCTCTGCCGTATAAATCGCTTTACCGATGCCGAAAATACTAAGTTGCGTTGGTTCATTGGTTCATTACGCAATTTCTCTTCCGTCTTTATAAATTGCTGTTTGATAAGCGCGACATTAATTATCACGGCATTTACAAATTGACCATGTTTTATAAGTTGATCTCTTACATTCTTTAGTCATTTCACCCGAAGAAGTTGAAACCAGGTGTGTTAACGTCCATCGGTCTCAACACAATTATATTCCTTATCTACGGTTAATATATATATATGTACATTGGCCATCCTAGATAAGTTGATAATAGGTTAGTAAACGACGCGTTATGCCTTCCCATCTGCCTAACAAGAGAGAAAAACGGCTGCGAATACCAGAACCCTAACTTCTTTTACTTAAACTTTAATTTTTTACAATCGACGGAATTGACTGCTCTGAAGAGAGCTCGTTTCAATCGCGAAAGCGCTCGACCAATAATTACGACTTTACGTAATTCGTAACTTCGCTTCCGTAACTCGAAATAATTCCGTAATCCCGTAAATCCGTAAATTACGTGCAAGCCTACGTAGAAATGTTGACTTTTTCAGTTTAAGTACTGCAATGATGGTCAAATGTTTGCTTTCAATTTTCCACTTGACGAGAAAACCCCCCATATACAGTGGTATAAATGGAAGAAAGGTGGGTTTGATGGAGATTATTTGCAAATAAAATTAATTGAATAAAAAAAATAAGCATAAAAGTACATCAACAAGATAAGGCATTGGAAATAAATTAAACACTAACATCTGCGTTCACCAGATTGATTTTACAGAAAACTTCAAAACGTTCAACCAAGATGAAGTTTAATCAGCTCATTGGACAAAAAAGCAGATGGCAATGTTCACTGCAGTATGCTGGTTTAAAGACACATGAAAATCAGCTGTTGTTATATCTGATGACCTGTGCTATACAAAAAAGTTTCCAAGTACCTAAAAACCCCAGGAAAACATAATCCCCGATAACATAGATAATTTTGGTCAAATGTGCCATCCAGTCTATCTTGAAAAGAATATAATGTGGTACTGCTTTGCCAATAGAAAAATAAACGCAATTATTGGAATACCATAGAATTTTTCAACGCTTCAAGCATTGAAGCTATGCTTGTGACTGAAAGTGAGGTTGAAACCTTCAATAAAGGTTCATCCTTCGCAACTACATTTTGGAATGCACCAGATATTTCAAGAATCTCCTCGATTCATTCCATGGAAAATACCAAAGGGAAATGAAATTTTAAAAGTTATCGTAACGGTTTGTCTAACAAAGTACGGGAAAAGCAGATAGAACAAGATTTTACAAAATTCAAGTTATAAAACATCCATTTCAGAAATTTCGTCTTATTACCTTATGAATACACAACAGGGAATAAAATGTTGCAATGGTTCATGGGAAACCAGGAGGAGCAAAAAAGCATCGAAGTGCAGTTCTTGAAGCCTTTATCCCGACTTAGATTCGAACTAGATCCGAATGATATTGAAGTTGATAAATTGCATGTTGATAAAATTATTAAAGGAGATGTTTATGAATTTCAAACCGAAATTGCGGCCTGCTGTCAAATTGAAAGAATAAAATAAAAAGTTAAAAACAAATTATACTTATACCTACCAGAGCCACCAAGTAGATTACATATAATGAGTTTTAGTTCTGGTATTTCCTGGTTCTTTATTGTTCGTTTTTTTATTACTTCAGTTTCAGCGTTTCCTAATTTTTTGTTTGCAACTGCAACTGATTTCAGTCAATGCAACCAATTGTTTAACATGCTTTGTGCTAATTTAGTAGTGAGGAGTTTTTAGTGACATGTAGCTAAATAAACTGTATAATTCGGATGTTTGCTGAAAAACATTGTGCAGTGTATTATGCATGAATGTAGAGATTAATAACTCTAGAATACAGAAACAATTGCTATAAATGATATGTCTTTAAGCATTTGACGACAGCTGGTTGATGTTTCGCAGTCATTCTATGCATTCAATTTTTTGTCAGTCCGTGACAACACTTGTTTCATCTCATTGCACGAAAAATATTTGGTTGGAAGTGAAAAGTGAAGTGAATCATGGTAAATGCAACAGTCGAACTACTACCAAATAACATCGTACCAACAACTATCCATCACAACCTTGCTATTGTAAAACTGATGATAAGCGTAAAATATTCCTATGGTTAGAGTCAGAGGTATACCTTGAGTACAAATAGATGATATCATTTATATTTTATATGAACGATATCATCGAACATCGAATCATATTTGTATTATTGCATTGAATATTTGCTAGATCACTACTGTACTACCTTAATTCACCTCGCCAATTTCAATCTACAATACAATTACCTTCACGATCAACAGTTAGGTCCAAAATCAGCTTCTGGCCGCTGTACACCTCTTCGGCCACGCAGAAAGAGCAGCTGAAAAAACCATGACAAGAAGACTGGGGATATTTTGAACTTTCAGAATTGCATGACTTAAATCACCGTCTAAGATCAAGGAGAATATAGAGAGACTGGAGACTTACGAGAAACAGCGGAATGAGTTAGAACGGTAGAGCCGAAGTTGGCCTAACTGTGATATTCGAAGGACCATATCAATAATAAGGTATTCCAAATAGGGATTATCTATCGACAAAAAATTTAGTGTTTTTCAGGAATAAAGTGTTGGAAGGAAGCGGTAACAGACTCAAGTTACTTGCAGTTCTATCCATTTATACTCAGATGAAGAGCGAATAATTGTTTGAATAACATAACGATTATCTCCGGTTCTCTATACTCCAAGACTGCTGTTGGCTCAGCATGTTTATAAAAAAATAGGTTCGCTAAATGCACCCTGGCCTCTTGGCGGAGCGTCAGTAGAGGCGAATGATCAATATATTTTCATCCTTCATACCAATAAGTTGTGCATCTTGTAAAGTCTGAAAATTTAGTATCCGAAGTCCGAACACTACATTTCGTGTTACTTTCTTATCCACTTTTTTATTTTTGTATTTGATTATTTTGCCACCAATATGAAACATACGTTAAAATACACACGTAGAAATTGTCACAAATCAGTCCGAATATTCAAAGTACTATTTTTTGCAACATTTGTTTGTCTTGAATACGTTTGAAATGCACTAATATTTTTGTCCAACCATATGCAAAAAAACTAACGAAATAATTTAGCACTGTTTTCTTTGCGAAAAAAATTGTATATATACCATTTTCATTCTGATTCTGAAATATATGAGTTATTTTCTCTAACCTTCTTTTAGCAAAAGTACCGCGACCACATGATCTCTGATTCTGACAATAGCATGAATTAAACAAAATTGATGAACATGCACAATCATATTTGCTCCGGTGATATCAATGACCCCAAAGTTAATGATGATATCGTTCAAGAACTCTTTCAATTAACATCAGATCTTAAACTTCCTTTTAAAAACTGCTCAAATTTTGAAGCACTTATACTTGATTGTATGCCACAAGTAATCGACCTGTGTTATATCCGGCCGAAATTTCAAGTCATTTGATGCCCAATTACTTCCGCATCAATACTTAGTTTCCGCAAGCGTTTGAAGGCAAGCAACATGCCGTTGCAATATCTCAAAACATTGACCATTCTGCCATTTTAAGTATACCATACTGTTATGGAATTATAAAGAATCCCGTTCAATAGAATCAGAAGCTACTTGGAAAACAGAAAACAAGTTTCATTTCAATTCTTTATTTTTGTAGTCAATGAATACACGGGTTTGAATATCTAAAATGAACATTTGCGCACACTCACATCAATAAAGTATACAAAGCAAAAAAATCACCAACATTTATGGAGTGCATGGATCATAGAGATAATTGTGTTTAGGCTACAATATTAGAAACATGCAAGCACATACATTTATGAAACTATTCTAAAATGGGTTTACAAAACATATTTAACTTGTAAGCTTATTAATAACAAATTTGCTTGCACACTCGAGGTAGCCATTTCCCACTCGCGATTGAATTCTTTGGAAAGGGTGACAAAGTGACAAAGTGACAAAAACGCAAATATCTGAAGACTAGAAAAGTAGCCTATATGAGTTGGTAAATGCTCAAAAAGTCTGCAAATACTCATTTATAGTAGTAAACAGTCCGGTGGGCAGCATACAGCTGGGGTTGGGCAATCTTGGTATACCTCGTACTAAAGCCAAAATCGCAATTCACGACGCGGTGAAGCGTATTAAAGAACTAACAATTGTGTGTCGTTCATTGTTAACAGCAAAACCCTGTTGAAAAAAATCTAGAGTAACGTGTAGCCCTGTTTTGCCAGGCATTGTTAAAAGAATATTTTCTTCTGTCGTTAATCCGTAGTCGACGATAACCATGTCGCGATGTTCACTCTTCATGGTTTCATAAATGTGCTAGCTATTTGACGAAATAAAAATGTAACCGCACTCTCGCGAATGTTTTGGGCCCAGTAAGAAATATTTGCATCCCGACGCCTTGTACATTCTAGTTAAATGTAGACGAAATACAACGAGAACAAAATGGTCTTTCGACAGTGTAGTCTAGAAACAATATGAATGTAGAAAATAAACGAATGATATATGCAAGTGGTTCTCAAACCAATTTTAAGTGCGTTGAAAAATATCAACCCATTTCCTACGAAATTTTGTTTTCGTATTTAGAAATGATACGATGAAAATCGTTAAAATTAATTTTACCAGCAGGTGGTTCCAGTGGATATACACCCGGTGGAGAACAGTCAATTATTTGTTAGCGAGAATTGGTATGCAGCGGGATGATCACGACGACGCAGTGAAAGATACTGATATCACGAGAACAAGAATGAGAAAATTGGGTGCTCCAGAAGTATGCGAACCAAGATGTTGCACTACCTGAATCCTAACTGGTACACACATACTATGTTCAGGTTGTGCGCCATCTTGGTGCGCATACTTCTGGAGGTCCGAAAATTGCTACATTTTATAGTATATCCCTGGGAAAGAATGTAGTTCATTCTTATGTTCCATGCCAATGCTTTTCAAACTACCAATGACTCTCAACACTTTTGCTTCCTCTCTTCTATAAAAATACATTGGTATTATATATTCGCATTTCCATCTGTTTGTTCGTGCTCCCAGATAACTGATCAGCGGCCTCCAAAGAGAACGGGGTCCCCTTTTAAGAAAACCTGTCATAAACTAAAAGAGGCGACCGTGCTTCTCTTGCCAGTTGTCATGCTGTCCCTGGAATTCAGCTACAACAAAAATTTCACGAAAACGGATTTTTAAATTTTATGATTTTAATAATATTCTCAACAAAGAATGATATACGGGTGGTCAAATGCCAAGTTATTCCAACAACATGATCATGTTTTGCAATTTACAACCAATATTTGTATGTAATTTGTTTCACAGAGCCCCAAGAGCTCTAACTACAAATATCAAAAATGTGAGGCCAAAAAATTCACACAACAACATTGTCAAATGTGCTGTATTTACGATAGATAATAGGTTTACCAAAAAGAATTACATGAAAAATGGTAAAATAAAGATCAATTCAGAAATATCTACCTGGTGATATGCATCTGTTGATGATTTTATGTGTTTATTTCGGAAGTTTAATGACAGAATTAATTGTGGTGGTTGGGAATGTTTTAAAAAAGGTTGCATGGAAAAAAGTTCTCACAAAATGACAAGGTTTGATAGTAGTAGAGAAGTAGAAAAAATACCATGTTTTTTTTTTCCATTTGATAACCACGCCACAGAACTTCCCCGATAAGTATACGCAGCAATTGCGAGAGGCAGAAATGCAAAGATGGGATTTCATCGCATTGCAAACCAATATTAGCAATTCTTATATATATTCGCGCATTCCCATCTGAACAGCGTGGAAAAGATTATACCCATCTACACACTTTAAGAACTATGTCAGATGAGCGTCATATTATCGAATATCAGTAAAAGAATAGTGCAATGGGAGTAGTTTCAGTAGTATGCAATCAAACAATTTAATTGTAGAATATATATTTAAAAACAGTTCGTCACGCCAACTGCATTCCGAAACTTTTTGTCTCTGGCTGAGCTTAGATACCAATTGGCACTCATGTAAACTGGTAAGACTGTAAGAGGCACGCGATGGAGCAGATACTAGGAGTATCCATCCCCCAGCTGTCATTTGAGTGGGTACTGCTGTTTTTATTGCAGATGTTACTGATCTTTTTGTATTAAAGATTTACTGGCATCACCGATTTAAGGATGTTGGAAACCCGCAGCACGCAGGAAAATGTGTGTGATGTACTAGTATTCAAAACGTTTCATCTCCACAAGGATATATATATTAATTTTGCCAAATTCAATGCAGCACTGAAAGGTTGCGGTTGAAAAGACGAGGTCAAATATTCCAATCCAACTAATAAAATATTTCCCAAGTCCCTAAGCTTAAATTAGGAAAACGAAATGCGCGTGACAACGCAAATGTAGTTTGAAGATCGCAATAGAAAGTGGCTAGATGCTGTCGATAGATCTTGGCTTGTATTAGTGAAGTAAACTACCATTTATTCAACTAAAATTGAATTCCTGACATTGTATAGAGATTCAACGTTACTATGTATGCAAAACTAAACCATGTAATTATGAAATAACTGTTGCTGATAGTTGACTTTTTTATTGCTTGCATCTTTCTATCCTGTCTGTGTTATTTTCGTATTATATATTAAATAAAAAGCCCACAAGTTCCTCATTGCTTGAATACTCAGTGTTGCTTAAACAAATCGGCAATAATGGCATCTCTGCGTTTTTGAAATGATAATTCCCCCCGAAATCTCTCATAGAATACATTATCGTCATCTGGTTTGACGTTCTAAATTTACAAATTAGAAATTGAAACTATACGATAGGCACGACACAAAGATTTCTCACCTTTACCGTTTATGTCTGTTAGCGAGAGCCGTAGGTAAATTTTCGCAAATTTAGGCGACCGTCCTAACTAGAGACTTCACATTCATAATTTAAAACTATTACAAGCTTTTAATATATTTTTTTAATATATCGAAAACTGTAATCTCTTCTTCATAAGCTCGGCCAAACGTAGATAATAACTAGTTATGGCCTGTAAAAATCTGGCTTTAATGATGAGTATAAATAAATTGAAGACTACAACATTTCCAAAGCTTTAATCTGTTTCCCATACCATCCATATTCACAAAAATATACACAAAGCTTAAAAATAAATAAACCGGAGACAAACGTTGATATACACTTCAGATAGCAAATTGGCATGTAGTTTAGATAGGACAGATTCAATGTAATAGCGGTAATTCAACCAGTACACCTGTCCCCATGGGTGGTGGAGTATTCATTTTCATTTCCAAATTTAAATCCAATGTTGATGCAACTCCTGAATTCAGTAACAATTCATTTTACTTTTTTGTAATTATCAAGTTCCATTTCAACATAATGTTTTTCAGAATTTTCTGGGAAGCTTTCTCATACATTTACTGGAAGGTTTCAAATACCCTCCAATACAGCAATTTGATGTGTAAAACACTCCCATATGAAAAATAGTCGACTTGTGGAAACAGGACAATGCCATTTTAAACAAGAGAGCTATGCTCAAATATATGGACACGTAGCGCCACCCAGTGGCAATAAATAATTTTGATGACGTCATAGCGGAAAAAAAGTAATAGCCTTTTGGAGAAAAATTTTATCTTTAACCACTGAAAATATCAAAGCAATTGGTCCAGTATTCGAAGAGAAAAGCGATTTTTTAAAAATGGAGACGGAGACAAATAACAATAACAAAATTTTGAAACGATCGTTATGGCCACTAAACGTGTCCAATAAATGATTGATATGGGGGACGAACTCAACAGCCACTCTCCATACTTTTGTTTTTGTTTGCAAACTGAATGAAGAAATCTTATAAGCTATGACAGAACAAAAATGCAATGAGCAATAAATCAAAAAATGGACACCCTGATAAATATGCATCATTTTCATGCAATCAACTAATCCAAACATCCAAGAAAATGGAAGAGTCACCAATTATTATGTCTGATGATATTATAGCAATTTTAAATAAACATTATAATTCATTACTTATATCATTACCGGCTAATACAGAGTGAATCCAATGTTTGATTCCAAGCGTGGTAGAATTATGATGTTACAAGTACAAGGTTATTCAAACATGTTGAAAGTCGCTGAAAGAAGGTAGGATTCCATGGAACAGGTAAAGAGGTAGCCGGTTCTTATGAAAGGGTTCGATTTGCCTAGATTAAGTTAAGTTTATTTTGACCCCCAGGCCCCAACACCAAAGCGCATATTTCCGCAGATGAATGTTTTGCATTTTTTTGCACCCATATACCAGAACCTGTTTAAGAACCAACTAAAAATAATGCAAATTTTATGCATCTGATGGTAGTGTTTCAAACAATAATTTACAACAACACATAAATACATATCTGCACTGCCATGAATTCTCATATTCGATGTATCATGTTGGGTACTATGTATAATCATCAGAGTAGAAAAATAAATTTTCTGCGGGTGAAGACTTTCGCTGATGATCTTGCTACACAAATATTATTATTGGCTCTTGGGTCGACTTGTATTTGAAATCCTCTCATTACAGGAACAGACATGAAAGTTCTAGTTGTATACATTCTTTCTATTGATTGAACCATCATCAAGTAAAACAACTTTGATACTGTCAAGCATTCTTAGCGATTTTTTTGCGTCATAGATCTGGAGCCAGGCATGTCCAAACATATTAAGTATATTTTTATCATCATCTTGGCACAAATAATTTAAAGATAGAATTTACTATATCAGGATCAGATCCGAAACAACTGAACTCTTGAAACTGGAGAAAGACAAGCAAAGATAATGTCAACTATATATATGGCCACGTAACCTTTCACACAATCTCAAAATTTGTATTGATTTAATCTTCATAGAAAAAGTACTGCCCACTCTTCTTTTGCTCTGCATCTTTTACCGAATTCAACTTGTTTATACGAGGTCGGTAATTGTTTGGATCTCTGCGAAAAGTTATTTTTAATGATGCCAAAAATTTATTCATTCCCAATAATAAATTTTGTGGTGAATTAGCAGTCGTTTTAATAGAAGGCACACCATCAAATACTATGACTCTGTCAGCCAGATATGTTGCCATGATAAAATCATGCTCAACAACAAATGCAGTTTTCTTGGCATGAAGAATGAATCTTTTAATGACTTTAGCGGCAACAATACGCTGCTCAGAATCAAGATAGGCAGAGGGTTCATCTATCAAGTATACATCAGCTGGTTTCCCAAGGCACAAGGTTATAGCGACACGTTGCCTTTCACCTCCTGATAGATTTTGTATTTCTTGGTCAATAATTGCTTCAATCATCAGTGGCTTCATGACATCGGCTACAAACTGTGGATGAATGTAAGCAGATGGGATTTTGCTGTGCAGCAGTTGCCGAACAGTCCCTTGAGATTTAGGGCTTATTTTTTGCGGCTTATGACTTATGTTCAATGTCGGAACCTGGTCACCAGAATCTGGTGATAACCGACCAGCAAGCATTCTAATTAGGGTAGTTTTACCAGTACCATTTTCTCCCAGCATTACAATGATTTCTGAGTCTGTAAAATCACCTTCACAGACTGTGAGCTCAAACTCTCCCAATTTTTTCACCATATTTCCAAAATGATATCTTCTCATTTTTTTACTTTCTTCTTCACTATCAGCAGTTTCAGACACTTTAAAGACAAGAGATGTTTCCCTGAACCTCAAATTTTCAGTTGGCACAAAACCATCCAAAAATATATTGATTCCTTCCCGCACAGAAAATGGCATAGTAACAACTCCATACACGCCAGGCACACCATATAAGCAGCAAATGAAATCAGAAAGATAATCAAGTACGCTGAGATCATGCTCTACTACAATGACATAATTAATTTCTCTGACAAGACTACGTACGGCTTGGGCAGCATTCAATCTCTGTTTGACATCAAGATATGATGAAGGCTCATCGAACATATAGACATTTGCTTTCTGTACACAGACAATAGCGATAGCAAATCTTTGAAGTTCGCCACCGGAGAGATCTTCAATATTTCTTTCCGTCACCAAGTTGAGATCTAACAGATCACAATACGTATCCTGCGTCCCTGTATCATCTTTTCTGTCCAACATATGCTGAACAGTACCTTTAACTGCTTTAGGAATTTGATCAACATACTGTGGTTTAATCACAGCTTTCAGGTCATCTTCAAGAATCTTAGTAAAGTAATTTTGCAATTCTGAACCACGAAAATATGCCAATATTTCTTGCCAATCCGGTGGATCACTATATCTACCTAAATTAGGCTTTTGCTTTCCTGCAAGTATTTTCAAGGCAGTTGATTTCCCTATTCCATTCGTACCAACTAGCCCAAGTACTTCACCAGGCCGAGGTGTTGGCAGTCGATGTAGCTTGAATGAATTCGCACTGTATCGATGCGTTGTATCCTTCTCCAAATTGCTAGGTAAGTTTATGATGGTTATGGCCTCAAATGGGCATTTCTTAACACAAATACCGCAGCCTATACACAGTTCCTCAGAAATCCATGCAATTTTCGAGACAGGTGTCACTTCAATACATAACTTCCCCATGCGAACAACTGGACAAGACCGTTTGCACTCTTGCCTGCATCTTTTCGGTTTGCACTTATCAGAATTAACTATAGCGATACGAGTATTTTTCTCAGACATAATTATTAAGTCAAGACTACATAAGAAGAAAACAACATCAAATTTGGTATACATGAATACAGGGATGGTCGAAACCGAATATTCCACTATTTCGATTTCATTCTGAGAAGATATTTGCGAATAAGAAGTACCAAATACATTCTAAATTGGAAGCAAACTTATATGGAAAATTACATGAATCACTTCATGTTGATTATATTTAAAACAAGATAAATATTAAGGTCAGTGTTTTTTTTGTGTTGTTTGTTATCTGTTGAGATATTGTTCGTTTTGATCTGCTCGTCTGACGACTCAAAATCCCTAATTATCAAATGAAAATTTTTTTTTAATTCAAATTTTGATATTGAATACAATGAATTTCAATGCATTAGAATAATTGCCCAGTTGGCGATCAACCTTGTTCTCAATTTGAGGTTTTCCAAAAAAACGGGAGAACTGGAGAATGTTAAAAGTTTAATAAAATTTATTGGAAATACCACAAAAAGGCTGCTTTTTCCAATCAAATTTTGAAGTCATATTCACAACAAAGTATTTCAAGAAAAACATTAAGAGTAATAAGTCAAAAATATGTCTTCCTCATTTTTTCAAGACAATTTTATCTAGGTTTCACCTTATGGCGGCTTATAATAAAAAGGCCCTCGAATCGAGTGATCATAATGAACCATCTTTGAATTTTTAATATTAATTAGGTTATATACCTAAGTCTGTAAGACAGTAAGTTGATAACCGTAGATATGTTGTGATCATTACGGATTACAGGATTAGGATAGGATTTACATTACCATTCAATAAGTTATCTGAAAATCTGGCGGTGGTTAAACTATTTATTCATTACCAGATTACGTTACATGATGATGATTATTGCACATTGTGGGTTAAATTTTAGTTCCTGAGTGAACCTGACTAATGCTCAGTTAACAGGTTAAGGATGTTAGTGCTCTGGCCCATTCAGCTATTACGGTACGGTACCGTACCTAAGCTACGTACATTGTACTGTACGTGTTATTTTGGATTACATTCTGAAATTGACGGAAGGCTGTTTTAATTCACTTGATCTTAGCTCAAACTACAACTAGGATAAATCTTATCTCCCCGACTGTAACATCTGAACACCAGCTCGTACGACAAGAACTCATAGCAAGCATTAGTGAGCAGTGAGCAGTCATACTGATTTCTGGGCGTCCGTATAATCAAATACCTCCCCAACCGAGTCATATAATATGCACGTGTATTAGGTACAGCTGTAAAGCAACGCCGTGTTCGGAGTCAATATTCTGGAGTTACTGTTACTCAAATGTACCATTTTAGATAAGATAGGATGGAGAATTTATTTTCAACTCGGCTACGGTACAAATATATTCCAAAACACCATGCAGGCGCACGGGTTCAGTACCTATGCGGTGCCGACTAGACTTTACAGTAAATCGACGATCATTTGTCTACGATCATATTTTGACTCAGACTCTGGACCCGAAAAATTTCGCTTATACACCTCTACCATAAATTTGATGCTTGTTTATATTGTATGACAAGATGAATTTGAAAAGCTCAAGGCTGTAATATACCGTCATATCACTAGAAAACGCAATGCCTGACACAATTACTGATAAATAAAAAATCAAGACTGAATATAATTATCCTCTCATTTCCTAAAACAACGGGTTCGTAATAAAAAAGATCCTTCGTGAGCGTATATATAGATAATTCATAGATTCATATTTGTGTATATAAATCACGATAGTTATTGGACACGTCAGTGGACATAACGATCGTTTCAATATTATGCTGTTGTTGTTATTCTTGTTCTTTGACACGTTTTTAAAAAGTTGCTTTTCTCTTTGATTACTGGACCAATTGCTTTGAAATTTTCTGTAGTTAAAGATGGATTTTTTTTCTAGAAGGCTAATAATTTTATTAATTTCAAATATTCTTATTAGCTTTATGGGGTTCGTTTTTATTTTGAGCTATGACGTCATCAGAATTTGCCACCACGTGGCGATTCCGCAAACACATATTGATCCAGTGATCAGCAAACAGGTTCCGTGGTGAAGCCAAAGTGACTATAACAAGGGACTATAGTCACTTTGGGCGAAGCCTGCTGGAAAGCTACCGTACCGTACCACAATGAATTTCAGCGTGACGTGTCCATATATTTGAGCATAACTCTCTCGTTATTATTGGACACGTGAGTGGACCTATGGATAGGCTTACCATACGCCCCGCTTTAGGCGGGACAGTCCCGCTTTTTAGCGTCTTGCCATCCAGCATAATACACGAACACGTTCTCGTCGTTACTGTTGTTGCTGTGTAGCGCAACGCTAGCCTACTTGCTGAAGGTGAACGCGTTATTTTTTTTTTTTCGTTCACATTGTTAGCGAACGTATCACATGTAAATTCAATTCTTATTGGTCTCGTTCGGACGTTCACGTGAATGTAACATTGAGCAACGTCTTTTTGAAGGTGTTATCTGCAGAAAAGCATGCTTGGGCGAATAATTAAAATCTCAATGCTTGAAAACGGCAGACTATTTCATTATTTTTTATTCCTTTTGCTGTACATAAAAAATCTAAATTCGGATTATTTGTATCGTTAGCGTCTATTCCTTTATATTTTGTATCAAACTGAACTCGATATTCAGACATAGAATATGCGCATGAACTCTCGATGACAATATGGTCAAACTGTAAACTGTAAAGTTACAGGATCACAGCTAAGGGGTCGTGTCTTTGGAGGCGTCCCGCTTTGAAGTCAAAAAAATATAGTAACCCTACCTATGGATCGTTTTGATATTATGTTGTTGTTCTTGTTGATATTCTTCTACTTCGTCGTGATGAAATCGCTGTTCTCTTCGAATACTGGACCCATTGTTTTGAAATTTTCAGTGGTTAAAGATTGATTTTTTTTGCCAGAAGGCTATTACTTTCATTTATTCTTAAATTTTCTATGAATCTTATGAGATCTAATATTCAATCCAAAATTGCGCTGTATTATTTTTCAATTAGGAGAACACGGTTTTTTATCCACCAAGCGTGACGGCTGACAGTGAAAATTCTTGCGACTGAAAGCTCGGAAGTTTTTTGAGGGTACGAAACCGCTAACGTCAAAGGTAAGGACTGCTTCGCTCTGGTTGACGAGTGGCGTGTCCATATATTTGAGCGATGCTCTCTTGTTTCAGTATGTTTTTCAAAAACAAGGGCATTAGCAGAATAAACACTGTTTAAACTTGAAGGGTAATTTAAATGTTCTATATCTATAAGGTTATATGGTGGGATTTTTCATTTGGACATTTATTCCACCGTATTTAATTTTTTTTATTTCCAAGCGCGAATGTTTGTTACAAGAACGATTAGCCTTATTAAAATGAAACAAATTTCACTTTTGATTTTATTAAATCTGTTGAAATTGAAAACCAATAAAGAATGAATAATTGTTCACAATTGTGACCCTTATAGATTTTGTGATCCTATTCTTCTGCCTGGCTTGCCTTCATATATATAAATATCATGTTGAAACCAGCATTAGGTCATATTTTTGAATGATTGGATGATAAAAAAAAAGAGCGAATTACGCCAGTAGGTCAGTTTGTCATTATATACAGAGAGTTGAAATACTTCACAGAACAACTTACCACCTCATGTCCACTTTATATAAACAGTTTTGAATTGAAATCCACCGTGTCTGCAGTGTGTTTACGTTACCAAAGTTACACGCCCGAACGACACACGTTCGTGTTTTATCTTTTATTTTTAATATTTGTTTGTGTGTGTAATATGGGTAAACTGGCACATGTGTTTCCACGTGTTTTAAACTTTATTAGGAGTTTTGCCGTTTTTCTAGTTTTGTGTGTGTTCATTGTATCCTTTTCCGTGGTATTTTGTTTCGGGGAAATCAAAATAAACTTATATATACTTATACTTAGTGGTGGGATTCAATTTTTTGTCAGCCGGTTCCACCATACAAATGTCATATTACCAGGCGATTCTGTCACAAAAAGTCATGTAATGCTAACAGGTTCGCTGATCTCATGAAATTCCGTGAAAAATCCTGTAGAACCGGTGCGAACCTGCTGAATCTCACTACTGCTTATACTTACCAAAATTACCCGCACTTACTCGCTTCTGAGCCGTTTTTCTTATTTTCATATGTAATCACAAATACAATAAGATTTAGTAGGAGAATGACAGATAAAAATACTTGATACTTTTCGAACGTTTTCGTTTTCTGGTTCTATCTGGTATGAGATGGATTTTTGATGACATATTTTAGTTCTGTTTTATCATATTTATGTCCAGTTCATATTTGTTAATGATATTGCCGTGTATTGTTCGACGTGTAAGTTCAAATTAAAGTGTCGGCATTTTTTTATATAAATTCCATCATATTTATATAAATATCGTTGTTAAAGAATATATTATTATTAATTATAACTATAATTTGTTTAATAGCAAATTTGTATTGTTCAGAGCACAATCCGAATTTACAAATAGAGGTCATCTCACGCGATGAATTTTAAATTAATTATTTTTAATATCCCACGGTAACTCCATAATTTAAATATTTTAGAAACTTCGTGCGCGACTCCTCGCATGTTTGGTAAATTTTTCAATCCCGTCAAAACAATAGCCTTCATATATGAGTTTCGCTATAAACTTAAACAGCGTCGCTTCGGTTTTCATATGTATCGCATAAATATCCAACATAACACTGTTCGACTAATTAAATTCCAAATATATTATTGTTTCTATTTGCCACATTCATTAACTTGTGAAACAATAGATTTGCTGAATGCCAACAGGATGGAAAACCAACATTGCGCGTTCGAAAAAATACCTACAATAAAAATATTATACCAAATGTTTTTCCAACAACAGTTATGTGATATTTTATTATCCCATGGCTGTTTTCCAGGTCGTAATGACCTGAATTGCTTAAAGTTTTGCACCAATCGAAATCTAGCACAAAACTGCCTTGTAAAATTGTCAGCAAATTGCTTGGACCAGGGTGGTCTAAACCCAGTGGTCCACATGTGGTCCACCGCTCCATTTTCTGTAGGTCGCGTCCAATGTTCCCAATTTTTTGTAGTATGTGTGCGCAGAAATTTTGGTGTGTGCGCACTTTTTTGGAAAGGACTAATATTTGTGCAAAAACCAATGAAAAAATTTTGGCGGTCTAACCGGGTAAGGGGTGGGCCAACAACAAACTTTCTCATCCTGCCAATCGAGAATATTGTTACATTACATCGAAATACGTCTGCGCGCAGTAAATCCATGCGTGTGCGAAGCCTCTGAAAGCTGTGTGCGCGCGCACACCTTAGAGCAGTGATTCTCAAACTAGGGTTTGAGAGCCGCATGCGGCTCTCAACAACTTTACCTGCGGCTCTTGATAATGCTTTAAAAATTAATTACTTTCAAAAAATTTTTTCATTGAAAACTAATCATTGACTTGAAAATTAAAATGTGGAAGACTATTAGTTAGTCGAATGGATTCCCCCGTGTTTATTTGCGTAGCGTTGACTAATCTACAAAATGCAATAGTGACGCAACAACAAGCGCTTTTGCGGCCACTCGGACACTTTTCCCCTGGAAAGATTTTAGACATGGCTGTAATCATTGGCTTGCTTTCGTGGATTTTTAGTTTTTGTCGCATTTCCGAATATTATGTATAAATCAAATAACTCAATGATTATTTTACTTTCTAGAGCATTTTAATTTTGTTCCGGCAATCGAAAATAGTCCCGAAACATTTGACGATCATCTCAAGCAGCTACTGCACCTTGCATCCTCCACGATTACGACCCGCTTTGACAAACGTATTAGGAATCAAAGCCAAATTAAATGGCTGTTAGTCTAGGGTGGTCAAAATCGAATCTTTTGATCGTTTCGGCGTCGATATCCTAAAGTTGGTATTCTATATTTCCGCCCTTTCTCGTTTTTTCTTGCAAGTATAAGGGGTCGTCGGATATCGAAGTCGGATATCGAAGCGATGAGCTGTTGAATACATTAAGGGCTGATTTCAAAAAACCTAATTAAGTTTTATCCTCTGCCTTGGATTTGATATTCATTATCGCCGCTTGTAAATTAACCGTGCCTGTTTAAAGTGAACGGTAACCGAGATGCAGATATTTATTAAAATGATAATTGAGTTACTCATGCTTTTCTATGGTGTTCGTGTTATTTTAGTATTAGATAGATAAACCTAGCAAATTTACGATTGCGTGAATCCTGAATGTTGATTTAAAATAGCGATTACATACATTGGCAATAAAGGCATTTCTAGGCCTTTGTGCCTAATAGAGGATCAGACGCTAATTATAACTGATTCCTCCAAGTTTTAACTTTTTTTTTTCTTCAACAAAACAACACCCCGATGGTTATTATAGCTAAATTACTTACTCAGTAATGCTCAATTTTCTTTACGGAATTTGCAAATTTAGCACTTCACTATGATTTTGATTAGGTCATGCCTTGAGGCTAAATTATTACTGCCCAAATGCTTCAAATTTAACAATTGTAATCATTTTCGATGATAATAGACGCAACAATTCGTGAACGAGAGGTGTGTGCATTGTTACAACGAAATTCACGATTGATTTTACGTTCTACTCTTGGCTCAACGACCATGCATGGTCGAGTAAAATGTTTACATATTCGAAACATTACTTGGCCAAGGATGGAAGGGATCACTAAAGAGCTAATAGAAAGTGCTTTAAAGGGAGTAGGACATGACATTTCTTATCTGGTTACAACTTAATGAGTGTTTTACTGGAGTTTTCTAACCACCTAAAATCACCTTTTTCACAATAAACGACGAAAAGTCATTTTAACATTTAATTTTAATCAACTTTATGTTTGGTTATGCAAGAAATGGCTAATGACATGTCACCAAGCTTGCGGAGTTTAAAGTCTGGGAAATTTATTTTAAATATGTAATCTGGTTTGACGTTTCTAAAGTTACGGAACGGTCGGGTACGTTTTTTTTGCAAAATATGGAATTGAAACGATACGGTATTAAGTGCAAAGATGAGCATATAACACCATAACGCAAAAGCAACGATTTTCTAAATTTGTCGTTTTTTTCTGATAGCGAGCGCCGTTGGAAAATCTCGCAGTTTTGAGTTGGAGACGCGCGAGTTCGGTGTCCAAGCAGAGCGGTGCAGGTTACGTGGTACCAGATATTCAAATAGTAAAATGCAATTCAAATATTTTGCCCAGTCCTAGTTGTTACGTGTGTTGTTGTTACGATGACTTGGTATTTTAAATACGCGCTTAAGTTTTGTTGCTATTTTACCTTGCGTTGTTTGTGTGCGGCTCTTCATAACATTGAGGTTTAAAAATGCGGCTCTGGGACTAAGAAGGTTGAGAACCACTGCCTTAGAGGCCAGAGGGAACACTGGTCGCGTCGCATTTGCGCGAGGGTAAACAAAAAAATCGCATTTGGTGTTGTTTCGTCATAAAAATAACCAGAAAAATCTTCTGACATATTGTTACATCACTAATGTCACTGAATTGACTAATGTGCTGGCTAGCTGATGCAACTAGCGAAGTTGAATAATATGCCAAACCATTCGCGAGTGCGCGATAATTTGATGTTTTATGTGGCGATTTTTCATTGGCGAAATTAATGTGGCTCGCGCACTACCGAAATTTGTGTCGACCACAGCTTCATAGTTTCAGTGGCATTTCAGTGACCGCTCTTAGGTCGCTTTGCATTGTTGGACGCGAAGCATGCCTTTAGATCAGGAGTCGGCAAACTTTTGTCGTTCGCGGGCCAAAATGAAAGGTTGCAAGTCATTGACGGCCGTACATATTTTTAGAATATTAAAAACTAAAGGAAGGGCCAATGAATCACATTTTTTCACACAGATTTCAGTTAAATTTCAAGTAGTGCGCGAAGACTGATCATTTGAATATTTTCTGCGTCATTGAAGCATTTGCACTCAGCATCAACTTTTTTATGTACTGTTGCCATTTGTCTAAATATAATCAATTATAGGCTCATTAAACGAGTGGTTGTAAATTATTTACTTGTTATGTTATAATATACTTCAGTGCCTCAAAACAAATTTTGTCACGTAAAGAATATAATCGTCAATACAGCTGTTTTGTTAATATAATTCAGTGAAGCGTCGCGGGTCGGATTATATTGCTCCGTAGTTTGCCGACCCCTGCTTTAGATCGTTTTGTTATTATGTTGTTGTCGTCGATTTTCTTGTGACTGTTGTTGTGAAAAAATGGATGATCTCTCCAACTACTGGACCAATTGCTTTCTTCAGAGGTTGTAGATTGTTGTTGTCGCCAGAAGGGTATTACTTTCATTTATTTCCAAATTTGACCCACTTACGGACCAAGTCACAAATTAAGAAAAATAATCATACAAAAATTTTGTTAATATCATTTGATAACATATTCGACTTCAATTCAATATGAACTGACATGTCATAGGATAAGCCATAGCGGTATGCACCTATTGACAACACTACTGTTACATCGTTTATGACATAAAATAAAATTGATCAAAGTTGTTTCGTTTTCGAGATTCCCCTTCGGAGACGCGTGGACCAGATGAATTGCTTGGGGGTCATACAAGACCTGGATGCTCCTCTACAGTCCTGCATACAATGTCCCTTTAACACAAAATTTTGACGACCTGAATTAACGACTACAGAAATTTGAAAAAAACAATGCAGTACGATGGTAGTGTCTTTGCGGTGAAAAATCAGTCGATATACAATTCTGCCAGGGTGGAACCTCTTTTTAACACTTTTGAAATACCAAGAAATAATTTGCTATAGCTCTATAAAGGTTTTTCGGTATGTTATATGCATGCAAATCCGTGTTTTCTCAGATGATTCTCATGAAGTCAAGTTATAGACATCGTCTCAGTAGTCAGTACTGATATGTATGTTTCGTGAGTAAAGTTCAAAACTACACAATGCCAATAACCGATACCAAAACTTGTAAAAAAGCAATTTTCCATTTATTAAATATCTATGACTCACAGTCTTCTTTTTCTTGATGAATAGGTAATTTTTGCCCATTCGAATAAAAAGTTTCACCATCCCAGTTCTACATCAACAACCTACACATATATATATTTAAACACAATAACTTATTGCTTTTTCATTATTGTTTAAAATCCGGAGGGGGCTTTAATTCGATAACTTCGCAATGTTTTTGACAAAGTGAAAGTCTTGTATTTGTTATTATATTTTGCAAAATTTGTACACTGTTCACGAAATAAATATAGTGTTTTACATTTAAACTTATAGTGGCGGCGGTGTAAATTCCTAATTTGACTAGCTCTCAGCTATTACTGCCCGTGTATGTCTTCGAGCACGTAGGCTTGTAATGGTATGTGACGTTGCTATCTTCCGCACGTCCAAAGAATATCATCTCCTTTATCTAGGGAATTTCGGTTAACTTTCATACCATCATATTTCAACCATTTTTGATGTTGATGAAAAGGTAAAAAAGAATACCTTTAACAAAGATTGAGTATACTAAAAACATATATAGGAGAGACAGACAAAAGTTTTACAATGGACCATGCTCGGTTTTATGGTGCGATCATCGGACAAGTTTCGCTTTCAAAATAAAACCAGCATGAACAGAGAAATTTGATATGACCCTTTGATCCCAAAACATACGAACTTATTTTATTGTTAACGCAGATCTCCAGCAAATTGTCCATTGTCTTCCTCAGCATGACTTAGGCGATTTCACTTCATTATGACGATTGTTTTGAAACATTGGGGTGTGATAAAACTGGAGCGAGGCGACAAATTTCATAATACACTGCGTAGGTCTTCGCGTGAACGACAAGGCGAGCCATCTTCTTCTAACGGCACGATTGAACGTTAAGCTGGTATCAAGCCATGGGAGAAAAAGCGGTGAAAGTTAGCAAGTACCTGCTAATTGCCTTTAATTGTTTATTCTTGGTAAGATCACTTTTGCTATTATAGAAAAGACATTAGTTATTGAAAACCCATCCCACACGGGAAATAAAAAGTGGCATAAACTAAATAATTTGGAGTATTGCCAATATTCATAGATCAATATTTTCGCTGAAATGTTGTCTCGTATGGTCTTTTATGTAGGTGGCGTTCCTACGATTAAAACAATCTGCAATTACCGAAAACGTATATAAGTCAAAATTTTCGATATCGTAATATAAGAATATATATCAGAAAAAAATGGGAACAACATATTATGTATTGAACACAGTTTTCAAATCCATGGTCTGTTGTATCACTCAATAGCCCAAATATGCGAGTAAAAACAGAGGCGAAGACTTACGAGTAGATTTTGAACTATAGATGGACTTTTAGTTTTACTACCCTCTTTGGATTCATAAAAAAATTTCCACCAATATCCTTTTACAGCTTGCAGGCTTAGGATTGCTGGGAGGTGGCATCTGGATTGTAACTGCCTTTTCAAGTTTCAACGACACGTTTTCACAATTCCTTGACGTGGAATCGTTGATGTACGACTGGATCGGTTATGTGGCAATTGGATTTGGAGCATTTGTCGCTTTAGTAGCATTTCTGGGATGTTGTGGTGCCATTTGTGAAAACAAATGTATGCTTGGATCGGTATGTTAATTGTTAACACTTCTTTGCTATTAAAACGTTTTGTATACTATGACAAAATAAAAAACAGCACACAGAAAACGTTATGCAAAGATTTTTACAAAGTACCACAGTGGTGGATCGTAACTCGTAAGTAATGTGTTTCCGAACAACAAAAGTGTGTATATATATATATATATATATATATAAACTTAGATTGAATAGCCATTTACGATCGAAATGAGGAAAACTCGAATTCCCATGTGTTTCTCTGTGCAGTATTCTATATCTCATTTAGTAAATACCATATCTCATTCAGCACAATTTATCCACGTTGCATTCTATAATTCCATTTATACTCACTTTTCAGTTCTTTGTGATTATATTGATATTTGCCCTTGTCGAAATTGCCTTGGCGATACTCGTGTTCGTATACGCCGGTAATCTGAAGTCTATTTTGGAATCACCAGTGAAGAACGTCATACAGAACACATACCTTCATGGAACGGCCGTTGGAAATTCGTACGACAACATACAAAAAGAAGTGAGTTCTTTTAAATTCTTTATTTATATCAAGTTAAATCCAAGTAGGCGGTATTCATATAAATTTCTATATACATATTTATAACGGCAAAAAAGTTACGATTTTTGCGAGGGTAACTAACTTGATTTACCTCCCTTGGTTTTGTTTCATTCCAAATAAATATAACCTTACTTTCAGCATCATTGTTGCGGTTTCAGTGGGGGAAGTGACTACGCAAACAGCGTATACGCAAATACGCACAACCGAGTGAATCCTTGGCCTCCGTCGTGTTGCACAGATGAGAATGATACGAGTCCGTGCACGGATATCAATCCTCCAACAAAATCAAACTCTGATAAGGTTTGTATTATTCAGTTATCGTATATATATTCAGGCTATGCATTTTCAAATACCTGATAATTTTTAAATCTGATCGAATAATATTTATTTTTCGAATCGAATCTTGAATACTCGGAAGATATTCAATTTTATATGGCTTTTTATTATAGAGTAGAAAATAGAATTCATCACTCAGTCAGTTTGCTGAGTTGTCACACAATAAGACATGTTAAATTAATTGTATTTTGCAAATACAGCTTCACAAAAAATAAAGTGATTCACATTCCCCTTTGGTGAACAAAAAAAAGATGGCGGCGGTTCGAAATTTTCAGCTGAACTGATTCGAATAACTTTCTAATCGATTCGAAATGCCCAGCTCTAGAACTTAAAAAAAAACAGTACAGTTTCAGAGAAAAATATTTCAAAAATGTTGGAATGTAGCTAAACAAATCTCAGATACATGTATTAATAAATAATAATAAATTTGTCATTCTCAAAGGCACAGTCTCAACCAATACATAAATAACAATTGTTGTACATCGCTTTGCTATCAGAATATAATTCGCATTGCGTTGCCGAAGGGGAACAAAGAATTCTTGGTCAAAGAGAGTTCTATGCATTTTACCGTCTTTTATCTCTAGAATATGAAGACTATTTGTAGTTTAAAATAAATTACATTATACCAATTTTGAATTCTCCTATTTTATTCACAGGGATGTTTCGAACCTATTTCGGAGATACTCATTGGTTATTCTGGTTTGATCGGTGGTGTGGCTATTGGACTTGCGGCGATCAAGATCTTATCAATGGTCTTCACATGTTGCGTGTATTGTGGAATAGGGGGGCATAGTGCAAAAGTTGGCCCCTTCGGTGGAAGGCCGTAGAAATGGACTTGTTATGTCTGATGACGTACATTGAAATGCAGTGTCAAACTTTTTAATCCCACGAGAATTCAAAACTAAATGTATATACTTCCTCCAAATAATATATATAGTAGATATGATCTGTACAAAAATGTGTGAGCTATAAGACGGTTTGATATCTGATGTTAGCACGCTAATGAATGTGGTTTCAGATTTTAATCCGTTTGTATAATACATATAAGCTTATTAATCCCATATGATAGTCGTTTGCAGGGATGATAGACTTATTCTGTTAAGTAACCTCTTATGAACTTATCAAAACTGATCTTCAGAGTTCATAATTTGTTAAAGAATTCAAAATTGAAAGTTTCGAGTGACGATTTCTATTTTTATATATTTGATACAATAAACGAGTAAAATTATGAGGGGGGCTGTCGAGGTGCCGGACATTTGTTATGAGTGTTCACCCAGGTAAAGAGAATACTACATATATACGGCTTAGCGAAACCTGTGAAATACGTTATAAGTCTGTTATGCCATGGGGATTGATAATCATTTCAGTGTTTAAGATGCATAGACGTGACCGGATAAGTGGGCACGATGACCTGGCATCGCAGGGTACGCGTGCCTCTGGTTAAATCAGCATACCACTGAGGGTGTAATAAATTGGATGGGCAAAGCCGTACCGGAAATGAAAGTCCGTTGAATTACCAGGGCTTGTTCAGAGTAGAGTGAAATTAGAGTATTACAAAATGGTTTTAAACGTCAAGCAACCATATGCCAATTTCCGACAAGATTATACTCGGTAATTCAGGCAGGATGACAACATCGAGCATGTGATTTAGATCAACATTATAGCCTGTTGATCCGATGCTCAATTCATTCATTGCCCGATAAATCACAATGAAATCATTGTGAGGTAATATGGGTCGAATAAAGAACATTGTACGTTCGATTGTGTATGTCGCAGGGTTAAAAAGTCAGGATCTTATTTCATGCTTCTCTCTTTGTCAAATTTCGTATTCGTAAATTTCTAGTCAGACATGTTTCGGTTGCCTCACGGCGATAATAATGAAGAGAATCTATAGTTCAAAATAGAAACAATTGTTCTAGAATAGGGTTTCCCCAAACTTTCTGTTCATAGGTACCATAATTAATTGGTCAATTAAGGATCGTTCGAGAACCCCCAAAAAGTTCTCCTATTCTTGGGTGCGAAGCTGAAATTACTCCGATGCACAACCTATTTTTATATAGCTAGGTAACCCATTATATCCCTCTGAATTTGCTAAAAACTTTAAAATTGATTATTTAAGTTCAATATGAAGATCTGCTTAATTAGCAGTAATCGTGTTTAGGTAGGGTTACCATATTTTTTTGACTCCAAAGCGGGACGCCTCCTGTAACTTTACGGCTTCCAATTTTACTACATAGGCCTACATTTAAGCCATCCTGGCTATCTTCATTGGCCATATCGTCGTCAAGAAATCATGCGCATATTCTCTGTCTAAATATCGGCTTCAATTCGAAAAATGGAAAGGAATAGACGCTAACGATTTAGATTTTTTATGTACAGCAAAAGGAATGAAGAATAATGAAATAGTCTGTGGTTTTCAAGCATGAAGAATTTACTTATTCGCCCAAGCATGCTTTTCTGTAGATAACACCTTTAAAAAAACGTTGTTCAATGTTACATTCACGTGAACGTCCGAACAGGACTAATTAAAATTAATTTTACTTGTAATACGTTCGCTAACGATGTTAGGGGGAAACAACGAAACAAACAAAATAACACATTCACCTTCAGTAAGTACGCTAGCGTTGCGCTACACCAAGCCTGGGCAAGTTGCGGCAACGTTTTATCCGGCCCGCGAGCAAGTTTCTAGATTTAGACACTTTTTTTTTATTTACATAAAAAAAATATACTTTGATTGCGAACAAGAGAATTTTTAGGACAATGAAAAAGTCGATAATAACATTCGACTAAATTTCCTTTAAATCGCCGATTGTTTTCGTCATCTCGAGGTGTTATTTAGATTTTAGAACGTAAACACCTTTACGTCGGCGTTTAGTCTCCTCAAATCACAAATTTTCCTTAACATATATATATATTATATATATGTCTTGTATACGGAACTGTGAAACCATTGAAAAAAACGAGTTATTATATAACCATCGGCGACGAGATGCTAAAGATAAATAAAGGAGTGAATCTGCAAGCAACCTAAATCTAGATTTAGAGCGGCAATATAAAATACTAAAAATTGAACAGAAACAAGTTATGAATTAAACGGCTCGCGACAGATTAAAAACGCTTTTGTGAAAATGGAAACTAAAAAATTTCTGGTGCTCACGGCACACATTTTAATTGCGTAGCCTTTGTGGGGGCGATGTACCTTTTGATCATTTCTAAAACTACCGACGGGGCCTGATTTATAAGATAATTAATGTAAGGTAAACTCAATCGATTTTTATGTAACTGAAAAGAATTTTACTCGGTGTACTTTTATCGCAGGCGTGGGGATTTTTCTGATGATAAAATCTTTAAAACAGAGCTAAGTCAGTGTTGCAGGAACACATCAGATTTGTCGAATTCACAAAATAGCAAAACACGAATAAAAATAATCTGGCACGTTACCACACATTATGATGTCCGCGGAATGCGAGGGTATTTCAGAATTCTAATGCTTATATTTTATCAGAGCAGCCGCGGGTTAGGTTGAAACCAACAAGACATTTCAATGTGCCCGTATCAATGTATTTTAAATATATCCGTATCGCAAAAATAGATATAGTATATATATAAAGTACATTAAATCCGCAGATAGCCGGGGTATTTTAGAGCAGACTTTTAAGCGTCTTCCAATGCATTAAAATTTCCGCGAACCTTGTTCACCGTAAAAATGCTATGATGACAGCAAAATTATATGAATCACGATGTTTGGTCACCAAAGGCATGGTCCTAATTCCGCATTGTTACTCACTTTCCACCATTAATGACAAAATTCGGCATTGTTATGCAAGCGTTCCGTTTCTCTGATCCAATGTATTGTCTCGAAATCGCCAGATTTACGTTTTAATCAAACTAGTTTTATTAAATGCGCTTTGAATAAAAATTCTAACAAAGCGCAATAAATTTAGTACTCATTACTTATCGATCTTAAGATCGGTAAGTATATTGATAGGTATTTGTATGTCTGTCTGTGTGTGTGTGTGTGTGTGTGTTAGATGAACGCGATATCTCACGGAAGCGAGGTTGAATCTGCTCCAAATTTGGCATGTGCATTCATCATATCTCTGACCAGAACCCTATTGCTTTTGGATGAATTATGTCGTATAATTAGCGAGTTATTAATTAAGTAGTGATACGGCACACGGTGTCGCTATTATGCAAGAGCGAATGAATCTAAACCGCAGTTTCTGTTTCGGGATCCCCTAACTTTCGATCGATAAGTCTTCGGTCTCCCACCGATATTCTCGTTTATATACTTACTTATATATAGTACGTATTTAAATATGTAATAAAATACAATAAAAACGCGCAATTGACTCTACTTAGTCCGGCCCGCCACTGCATTTTGAATATTCGATGTGGCCCGATACCAAAAATAATTGCCCAGCCCTGCGCTACACAGTAACAACAGTAACGAGAACATGTTCGTGTGTTATGCTGAATGGCTGAACGCAAAAGCGGGACTTTTGGCTGATTTGTCGGGACGGCTGGACAAGACGCTAAAAAGCAGGACTGTCCCGCCTAAAGCGGGACGTATGGTAAGCCTATGTTTAGGTGATTTGCATTTGAGATATTATGTTGGCGGAACCAACGACATTGCGTGAATAGCAGGCTCCGCAATCTTTTGCACTTCGTAAACCAAAAACTATTAAGATTTCGCTCAGAGTACACATCGTACTAAACATGGAAATGGTGCCAGAGCAAAATTTCCCTTCACATCTGAAGTTTCACCAGAACCGCTTTGACTTTATCTATGAACACACACAATGTTAGGTTTTTCTTTGGAGACTCTTCTTTGGCATATTCTTAGCATCAAAAATATCAACAAGGTAGGCATGGATCGAAATAAAAATCAGAATTTTAACATCAGTTGGAAAATTCCCAGTAAATACACGTCTCGTAACATTTCATCTGGAAGCCGTAAGAGATTAGCAGACTGCTGTTGCTTTGTAGAATTGAAATAAACCCGGGTCTTCAAATTATTAGGATCAAGTAGAAAAATATTTTAGAGCAGATTTGAAGTTATGGTGTAGCGTGTACATACGGATAGCTCCTATGTATATTAATACGTTTAACCACTTATTTTTTACAGTGCTTGTTATTTGTCTGAAACAATATCGTTGTAAAAAATCATTTTCTTTATGATATTTTGTGCAACGTATTATGCGAAAAAGTTTATATATATATATATATATCGCAATTCCCACTCTAGCTGAAAGATTAATCGTTTTGTTTTATCGTTAGTTTCATTGCATAAATATATATTACTTGCGTTAAGGTTTTAGGTGAATTTTGTTATCTGGATCGATTCAATCGTACAAATCTGCAATATACGAATTAAGAACATTTGGCATTACAACCGCTCATTGACCTCTGAAGGAGTTCAGTTGGCAATTGCTCAGCTAAAGTTCGTTAAATAGTACTGGGGTAAGGACAGGCAGAATAAGGCCATCGTCGCCTATAATGGAAAGAATATCCCTATACTTATTCCAATTGTACCTATTGAAAAGACGAAATTTAGCTACACTGGGAACCCCAGTACTAGACAGTGATTCCCAAAGTGGGCGAAAAAGTCGAAGGGGGCGATTTCGCGAAACCTATTTTTGGTCGGCGCATCGTGCACTTGATTATTGTACTCTGCGTGCTTTCGTAGGTTTGAATCACGTGGGCGATTATCACACGCGAAAGGATTGCTGGACTCGTCTTCGCAGAAAGGTACGGTCTACGGTGGTTCGCGTATCCAATTGGTCGGGAAATCTGTAGTAATCTGGCCCGGGACGCTTCACTGAATGAATCTTTTCTCGACCTTTGACCCCGTTAAATTTTTCCAATACTTGACCACTCTAAAATTTTCGGTGTTCATTTTAAGAGTGATTTCGCGAGTTGTTGCCTATAAAATGAAGTATTTGTTTCAAACTATCATTCTAATTCATACCCTTCAACATTCTGTCCAGTGTAGTCTATCACAGCTATTTCTACACTAATTTTTGATCACTGTAATTAAACTGGAACTTTTAGGAGGACAAGGTGATCATTGACTTTTTTTATTTAAATTTTCAAAAAACAACTAAAAACTAACGAATATAATTTAAAATCGCGAAAATGAGGTAATGTTCACGACCACGCCTGAAAGTCTGTCTGAGCGGATGCGAAAGGGGGCATTGTTACGTTTATATTTGCATCTTGCTGATTGGCCAATGTCACGAAGTAAACAAGAAAGTCTTTGCCAGGAGAAACACCCAAACGGCGGTTTTAACGATGAATTAATTTTATTCATTATCTACGCTCGAGGAGTAAATTACATATTTTTTTACGTAACAGAATTTATCGTGAGACACGTTTAGACTAAATTTTATTATATCCTAAAAATTATATTGAACAACTAACTAACTACTCGTTTAACGAGCCTACAATTTATTTATAATTAGACAAATGGAAACACGCAGAAAAGTTGATGTTGAGTGCAGGGGTTCAATAGCGCAGTAAATATTCGAATATATTGCAATGCTATAAAGTAAAACAAATTCATATTCTATTCGAGAGATTCATCACTGCTTAATTTTTGTAAGAATGTATCTTTTTAAAGAAAATCTTTATTAAAATTTCACAAGCCATGCGAAAATATTCACTTCCATGTTTGGAAGTACATATTTGTGCGAACAATTATTTTTGAAAATGAACATTACAAAGAACTGGGATTAGTGATGCCCATTTAGAAAATCTTCCAATCTTGGCGTCGTAATGCTATCAAGCGTGATGCAGCAACAAGACAGTGTCACATCAAATGTCATTGTAATAATTTTTTAATAAGACGACTGAGTTGAGTTCACGAATTGTCGCAGTTTTTGCACGATGTTCCGTTCTTAACTTTCAAAAAATATATGCGATCCGCAAAAGACTAGCAACAGACTGGGAACCACTGTACTAGACGACAAGATGACTTCAACACTAGGTATATATTCGTTATTATAATAAAAAGCATGTTTGTTATAACTTGTATAAAAAAATGAAAAAAACTATGAGTAGCCTACTGTACTTTGTATGTTATCTTCCTGATATTTAGTAACACTAAGTAATATCATAAAAATTCAAAAACCGATTTTTGAATGGATCCCCGAATATGCATTTCCCGTACAAGTTGGTGGTAAAGTGCAATATTCAAGTTGAAAGTACTAGGCAGCATAAGGCGTTCACTAAGACTCGTGCCGAGCGCTTTATTTTATTGCTGCATTCCCTAATGATACTAGTTCACAGCAACATCCCTCTCTCTTCATCAATGCACTCCATCCGTTGGAGGGAAGCTGTAGTACGTGAATACATGGTACAATGCTAGTTTGATTTCGCCACAATTAATTCCACTCCACCTTTTGATTCTTCATGATTAAATAATTTTTCTGTATTGCAACTATAACTACACAATAGCGAATATCAATTTCAACCACAATGTATATCCACTATTATTAACGATTCTGCCAATAAATTTATTCAAATGTTTCCAAATTTAGTGGGTGGTAGATATTAAAACTATTCATAACTTATAAGAATGTGTTATGTATTTGACTGACCATCTGCACTGGTATATAGCCCACTTTATGAATATTCAGATACAATTATATTGTAGGGGAATCACTGATATGTGGAAACCGGTTATCTCACTTTTAGGGCGTTTTAGGGAGAATAAATGCGTATCTCGTAATGATGAGTGAATACGTAATTCAGATTTGAAAAAAAAGGAACCGCTACCACAGTAATAAGAAAAGGGAAATTGTGAGGTACCGACCTACTATTGGAAAAGACTGACACAGAGGTGCAATATCGGAAACGATAGGATCGGGATTCACATATTAATCGTAGAGGAAAGCCATTATAACGGCCTAATCATATGGCGAACAACGGCCTGTCGGAAAAAGCCGTAACCGACCAGAGGTCACATGAATCACTCTATGGCGGCAAGGGGTCCAGCAATCCTCTCGCACATAATTGTCCCCTGCGGTATTCAAACTTGTGAACAAACGCAGGGTAATGAGAGGTGTGTTGGCGAGCGTATTCCTAACGCCCAGCACGATGGGCCACATCGCCGAGCTGAAATGACGATGCAGTTCGTATGAAATAAAGATAGCTGCAACATGGATACACAAAATCTCGTTAATGATCTATTGTTTAGATTAAAACTAAATTAATAGGAAATGAAAGAGTTCAATTTCCTGTAGGTAATGGAACAAGTGATAGTTCGGCCAGAAGTTAACAACAATTTACGAAGCATTTCTTGTCTATATTTGCAAATTATGAAAAAATACAATACTTTTGATCCCTAGAATAATGAGTACTAAAATAGGATAAAGCTACCGTAAATAAAACAAATCACACAATAATTCACAAATAGGCAGGTACGAAAATATTTGATTGAAGATATAAATTACTGCACATAGATTTCAAAATGACAACAAAAATAATCCACCCTGTAAATATCCTTTGAACATAACAATAATATTAATATCCACAAGCATTCATTTGCCATTTTGCAATCAATGAATGTTAACTAAATTTGTATACAAAAGCACTTTAACTGTGGTCTACTGACTTATACAGTTATTCTGAGTACGAATATGCTCTCATTTAAATAAAGTTGAAGACAAAGTTTATAAACAAATATACGTTGACTACCGAAGAAACAAAATTGTTATTTGTGAACAAATATTACATGATTATGTGCATTGTTGAATTTTCAATAATAAAAGAGTATTATCGATCCAAATCTAGACTACAACATGCTGCTGATATTACTCTGCGGTGCATAATTACATACAAGAATAAGATGGGCCTAGTACAGTAATTTAACTTTGTGCTGCCGAAAATATCAATATAAAATAAATACACAAAAATTTGAGATCCAATATCTTTTTTGCCTTGAATTTCTATCATAGAGAATTGAACTGGCAGAGGAACTAACTAAGATGTCTTTTCATTGACACACAATGGTTTGATATTATTGAAAATACTTGCTAGTTTCTTGAAATACCTGTGAACCAAACAGTTTCCATTTGTAAGACACAAATTTTCACAATATAAATAATAAAGTTGTGTTTTTCGGAATGCAAATCATTTAAAAACTGCTCTCGATACTCCCATTCATGACTTATTTTATGAAAAAAAAATTTCAAGCATCGACAATAAATCAAGTTGGAAATGATACTCACTGTTTCTGGATCATGATCAGCTGCTATTTTTCTAACTTTTCCTGATTCGCCGTAATGGTCAATTATAGGTTTTGTTTCAGTTGCATAGGTATTAAAACGTTTTTTCAAGCTATCAGCATTGTCATCTGTCCTTCCACTAGTTTGGCCTCGTTCAAGAATCCTTGTCGTACAGACCTGATCATTTTAATTTGGATATTATATCACATTTGCATTATCAAAACAAATGAAAATGAAAAAAAACAAAATAAGAAAGTTAAAAATCAACATTACGATAACGAAGTCTAAACAAAGTTTGCTAATTTATTTAAAGCTCCTGGTATCCAATGGTCACTTGCAATTTTAGTACCACATCAGAACATTATTTTATACTTGTTTGCGCAAAGCAAGGTTTAAAAATGGATAATTAAGACTAAATCAGCCTGAACAACACACATATTAAGTCACATATGATATTCATAACCTGAAGTGTTGAATGTTATATATAATATTATGTGTGCTAAGAGTAACACTATGATTGTTTTCTTCACAAACAGATACCATTATTAGTCTGTGTGAAGGGAATCAAGATTTCAAATTGATGTTATAACTGTGCTAACATTATTAAAACATTGCATTGGGCTTATTTATGTGTATTGGGAAAAATTGGAAGAAAAACGTCATGAATGTTCCTAGTAACAACAGCTCAAACTTGAGTTTACTTTTAATACCAATACTGATAAGTATTGGATGAGTAGTGATGAAAACAAAGCACTGCATGAGGTTGTGCACCCGTACATTTTCACACCAAGTTGCCAGAATAACATTTGGTTACAAAATTGAATGTGGAATTCATAGCTTTGCTTTGTGTTTATTCAGATAATAATAATCCTGAATATTATTATATCTACAGAAAACAAGCACAATTTTCAAATAGGCCAACAAATATTTCAATATTATTTGATTCTCATTTCACACTACGATGTAAAAATAAATAAAATGCTCCATTTATGAAGCTGCTAATACTCACAGACTCGGGACAGTCGAAAAATAGAACAAATTTCAAATCAACTTTGTCATTCATGGCATCATTCCAACCATCTAAATTATCTTTATTTCTTGGGAATCCATCAATTAGGAATTTATATTTTTCTCCATTTGTCTCTTCCATTGTTTCATTCATTGCCTGGAATATAGGAAAATAGCAGATTTCCTCAACATTCAATTATAAAACTAAGTTTGATAAAGCACTCAAGCATTATGGAATCATATTTCAACAATTCTATTTGAATAATATAAAAATTTAGAGATATTTTAAACAAATTTGGTCTAACCTGAAATATATGGCAGTTTAATATGGCATGACCTTTTTTTTTTATAGAATAGCTTGCTTAAAGTGAAACAGCTTAGATAAAACAATAATAAAAAGCACCCATTTTTTGAATTTTACAAGTAACAAAATGAAAACACTGAATATGACTGAATTTTACTCATTTTTAGTGAGGAAATACCCATGATTTGTTTTATAGAGACATCCCGCACTTGGAAATACTTTACTTTTTAGTGTGATTGAGATTTTGCCAAATTAATTCTCACCACTTCTAGGTAACAATCACCACCACTGATTAGATATTATATAAACATAGGTTTCTGTAATATTGAACCTATTTCTGTATCACAACGAATAGGTACCTTTTCTAAAAGACCACATGTAATTTTCACTGGAACAATTTTGCCTTCCTTTATGTAGTTAGCAATGAGTTGACCAACTTTAGAATCAGGTGTATTCTTCTCTTTCCTTAGCAAATCACCAGCAGAAAGATGAACATATCCAAATTTCTAAAATCATACGTTGAATTTCATTTATTTATGCTGTTTATATTGACCCAACATTCTTGAGTTATCAAGCAAATTATTCCAAAATTATACAAACCTCAACAATCTTTGCACATTGAGTGCCTTTCCCAGCACCTGGCCCACCAAGTACAAAAATTACTTGTGGTTTTGCCATTGAAAATATACGTCTGACTGCCTGGACGCTTGGGAGAAGTGATGGAATAAAGTTAAACATAGACTGATAAACAAAAGTTTGTATTTAATGTTACTTGAAGTATCAAAAATCAATTGCAAGAAGTTAATCTGCTGCTATGGGTATTGTGGATTTCTCTTAATAATTATCATGTTAATTATGCTTTAATATTTCTTGCATGGTCTCAGTCAGCCAAGAAACTATTTGGACTCTACTTGAATACAGAAAGCTGAAATGGTCAAAATTTTGTGTGATAGTCTGAACATTACGAAAATCTTATTCCCGAATTTAAGATTTGGTTTAAATTCGTATTTCAGTATTTAGGAATAATCCAAATTTTAGGCAAACACTATAAACCAATGAAACACCACTGCAATAAATACGCATATGAAAATGAGATGCTAGTATTTTATGTTCCATTAATTCCCTAAGTTCTGTAGTATAGTAGTAATCTCTGCTAGTTAAATCACGATGAAATGATAAAGACAGAAGCGTAAATGAGATCCTAATTACTTTTTGCAATTTTTTTTCCTAAAATGTGTTGAACCCAGTAATAAGAAAACAATATTCATCATATCAAATTAAATGTTACCATCCAATATATTTTCCTTCCAGATATCAGTACGTCACATGATTTTAGCATCAGTGGTATCCATTCCAATTACAGAATTAAAACACAGCATCAAGCAATTAAAACATGCATTATCCATTTCAGCATTTTGATAGAATTAAAGATGTTTAAGTTATTAGAAAGGCAGAATCATAGGGATAGGATAGGATTTACATATTTATCCCGGGGGACCACGGCCTCTCGTCCGGTTACCATTCCAAGTCGGGTATGGGATTAGTTTTTACTGTATTGTTCGTTTTCGGAAGCATGGACTTGGTGGTGGAGGAAGCCGTAACCGACCAGCGGTTACGTGAACCACCCAACGACGGCGAGGAGTCCAGCAATCCTCTCGCACATAACCATCCCTTCATGGGATTTGAACCTGCGAACCCACGCAGAGTAATTAGAGGTGCGGTGTCGAGCGTATTCCTAACGCTTAGCCCGTTGAGCCACACCGTCATAAATTCAAAAGTTTTGAAATAGGCTACCAATTAGCAAAATTATCAATGATAGGTTTCTGGCTTTAGATGGGTAAATAAATGTCACTTTTTAGACCCCCTGATCTTCCAATTTCAATTCTGCACCCTATACCGGTAGATGTAGAGTAGAGTCTAAACTTTTTGTTTGCTGTCCTGTCCTATCTGTTACCGGTACAGTACTTTTAATTTTAGTACCGTACCAGACTGGATTCCATGGCAGATGCACGCCCGAGGGCGCTAGCGCTCCACAAAAATGCACGCGAGCGAATTCAATTTTGCACGCCGAAAATTTGCAATTGCTCACCAATGTAAATCGGTTTAGATAGTTTTTTAATCAATAATCTAGTAATATAAAGATGCCAAAAAATTATAACTTTACAATTGTCGACTAATACTTGCTTGCAAGATTTGGCCTGATCGAAAAATGCGAAGCAAAAATCACCATATCGTGTTGAATGATAGGAATTCCGTGAGAAAAATCGCCTCCTCACCGACGCTGGCCAGTTATGGCTCTGATTCAGCGTATTTTTAAAACAATAATTTTACACGGATGTACTGAACAGTACCGGTATCTAAAGTCGCACAAACACTCTCAAAATTAGTGACAAAATATAGAAATGATGTTTTGGGGGTCAAAGGTCAAACGTCCATTTTTTGCTATGATCCAACTCATTTTTACGCGGATGTATTGAGAGGTATCTTAGGTCGAAATCAGTTTAGCGGGCGCAGTTGTTTTGCACGCCGTGAACTATAATTGCACGCCAGAAATTCTTATTTGCACGCGGGAATTTCTGATTGCACGCCCGATTTCTCGTTCGAAAAGGCCATGAAATCCAGACTGGGTACCGTACTTGTTTTTATCAACTTTTATCATCTGTTATGCTCATTATGGCACTATGGAGTCGAAATAATCTTTAATCAATTATAAAACATTATTACCTAATTCTACAAGTTCTATTTCTTTGAGCAAAAGCAATCATATTGAAAAAAAATTGTCACGATACATTCAATATATTAAAATTAGTGTTAAGCGGATTCCTCCCCCGAAACCGCATCAATCTGTCTAAGTTACAACTTCTGTAATCTTGAGTGAAAATAAAATGACACGTTTCGCCATTCTTTGCTCTTTGTTGACATCTTACGCTTACGGTTATGACATCGCAAACCAAACATTCTTCAATATGTCTGAATGCAGGAATGTGGATGATTCTCGTTGCGTGTGAGTAAAGTAACTGAGGAACAATGGCTTCTAAGTTCAGTGGTGCTCTTCAGTTAACTGATTTGGATGACTTCATTGCACCATCGCAAGAATGTATCAAGCCGACACAGATTAAAAAGCCTTCAGTTGTATCGCTAAATAAAGGGATAAAGAAGAAATCAAAAATAAGGCTGGATGATGAAGGTAATTATGTTGATGCGGCAAATGAACAAATCAAAACTTTGCAGAAAGCTGAAGTATCTTTGAGTGATTGTTTGGCATGCAGTGGATGTGTTACATCTGCGGAGTCTATTCTTGTACAACAACATAGTTTTGAAGAGTTTTATAAGGTTGTTTTGTCGAATAAATCTGAAAATCATAAAAGATATATTGTTGTTTCAACGTCTCCCCAAAGCAGAGCATCTTTATCTGCTCATTATGGACTTAGTCTTGAAGAGACTGCACTATTTTTAAGTAATTTCTTCACTAAAATTGGTGCAAATTTAGTATTGGACACTGCATATTTTCGCCAATATGCACTTGATGAATGTAGGAAAGAATTTATTGAATCATTTCAAAACAATGCAAATTTGCCAATATTGACATCAGCATGTCCTGGCTTTATTTGCTATGCTGAAAAAACTCATGGTAAACTTGTGATTCCACATTTGAGTAAAGTGAAATCACCACAACAAATTGCAGGATCTTTAATCAAAAGTATAATTCCGAGTGTTTCCGAAAACTCACCAAGCTCGGTATATCATGTGACAGTAATGATGTGTTATGATAAGAAATTAGAAGCAACAAGAGAGGACTTTTATAATGATATTTATCGAAGTAAAGATGTTGACCTCGTTCTTGCAACAACCGAGGTTCAAACTATGATTGAAAAAGAATCCATCTCTCCTAAAGACCTATTATCATTGGATAACCATACCACTCCTGATGTTTCATCCATTCATAAAGAATTACGGAAAGCTTTGTTAGCTCCATCAAATCTTATTAGCAATGCTGGTGGTGGTTCGGGAGGATTTCTTGAATACATTTTCAGGTCAGCTGCTAAAGAACTTTTTAATAAGACTGTAGACAAGATCGAATACAAAACAATAAGAAACAATAAAGATTTCAGAGAAGTGATTCTTAATGATGATGATGGTAATGTTCTTCTACGCTTTGCATGTACATATGGATTTCGTAGCATTCAAAATTTGGTGCAAAAAATGAAAAGAAAAATGTGTAAATATCACTATGTAGAGGTTATGGCTTGTCCATCAGGTTGTCTCAATGGCGGTGGACAAATTAAAGATCCCAAACTGAGTAGAGATGAGCAAAAAGAACATCTTGCACTTATTCAGAAAAAATATGACGAAGTTGAACCTCAGACTGAACTCCATGATGTACCTTCTCTTGCTGATAAATTCTCTGCAAGTGATTTGGACATGATATTGTATACAAAATATCACGCATTAGAAACAGATAATGCGATAGGGCTGGGTATTAAATGGTGATGGAATGCTTTTAAATCTGATTTGTTATAATATGATTTCTTATAAATATAGAAACAGCGCAATACACATATTACTAACTCCATTAGTGCCTACTCGTTTGGATAAATATTCCAGCAATATGTGCAACCTTGTTTTCAACTATGTGAGCTGTGCTTTGAACATATACTGTAAAAAATATAGTATTGTTCTGTTTGCTAATCTAATTTTGTACATTATATTAGTTTTATAAATGTGCCATAGGCGATGCCACCTTGAATAATGTTGATGATCTGTTCAATTTAGATTTTTCAATGTCAACATGTATTATGTTCCCTTCTATGGGACAATTTCCGTATATTTAATTGATACTCATAATATTGTCTAAACAACAGTTTTGATATGAATAATATTCATATGTATGGCTTTTGTGGGTGCGAAGGTGGTTGGAACGTTAATGTGAAATATTTTAGTTTTAAACCCACCTCGTTGAGGGTGTTATAAATTTGGCACATATCAGAAATAGTCGTCCCATATCAGTGGTTGCTTTTGCAGATCCTTGATAGGGTGAAGATGTGACAATACCTTGTACACTATATATATATACAATAGCCATTTATATCAATGATAAAAAAAATTCTCATACTGAATTTTCAATATATTTGTTTGATCTCTTAATTTATTTCATGTATTATGATTCATAAAAAGAACATGAATGCCATTTCCGGTTTTCAGCAGTTAAGATATGTTTTCAATAATCATTGATTGGGATATTTCATTGTAAGAACACTCTATCTTTAAATGTAAATATGAAAATCTATGTTTTTTTTTTGACTCAAAGCAGGTGTAAAATTACTTTTTATATTTTGATGATGGATTTACTATCGGAAAGGTTGTTCACGATAACTGTTCCCTTTGCTGCTATTCTTATACGTTGGCTTGTGAGTACAGGATCTTATTCAGGTATTTCAAATCATGAATAGCCTATTGATATTCTTTATATGAGTTTACTAGAATCAGCTAAAACGTTGGGATTTGTGTTGGTCAGAGTGTTTATCTTCTATTACGTACAATCCTTGCCAAAATATGGCCATCTCCATTATATTTACCCAGGTAAGGAATTCAATTTCTAGGTAAAAATTTTATATACAAGTTATTTCTGGTATTCTCAAACTTATAATAAATTTGTTATTGAAAAGCACCAAATTTTTTACTTTTTTTTTTTTCTACTGGCAAATTCATCTATGATAAATTATATTTTAGGTATGCACAAGCCCCCCATGTATGGTGACTATGAAGCACAAAGGCATTGGCAGGAGATAACTGTAAATCTTCCAACTTCAGATTGGTACAGAAACACAACTGATAACGATTTAATGTATTGGGGGCTTGATTATCCTCCACTCACAGCATATCATAGCTGGGCCTGTGGAAAAGTGTAAGCTGCAATTTTTTGATGTACTATTGTATTTGAGATTATTTGTAACAAATTTTGTTTTTGTCAAGACTTTTCAAATTAGTTCAATTTTAAAATGGTATTCGAAAGAAGCTAATAGTTGATCATGAATTTGTGATTCCATTATGTCACAAGATGTTTGAACATCATTGTCATAATTTTCTGTACCATTTATGTTAAAAATATGCATTAGCCGTGCATAATTATATAATCAGAAATAGTTGGTACCTCTAACTAACATCCAACATGCTTTTCTATGTGTAGGGCTCTGAAGAAGGTTGATGTAAAATGGGGCTAAATATAAAACTTGTCTATTTCAGTGCAAGAATTCTGGATCCAGATTGGGTTGAACTGCATCAGTCTCGTGGGACAGAAGGATATTATCATAAACTCTTCATGAGATATACTGTGCTTCTGATTGACATCTTACTATTTTTCCCTGCAATTTATTTAGTCTTTATTGAAAAAAATAGAAGCCAATACTCAAGACATGTCGCATTGCTTGTGGCATTGTTTTATCCAGGAATAATTCTGATTGACTATGGACATTTTCAATATAACAACATGAGTCTTGGATTATTTATATTTGCTGTTTATTTCTTACAATGCAATCAACAAATACTTGGTGCGATTTTGTTTTGTTTGTCTTTGAACTACAAGCAAATGGAACTGTATCATTCAATACCATTTTTCTGTTTTCTCCTTGGAAGATCGATGCAACATGGAATCATATCAGGGTAACTGGCTCATCTACATTATAAATTAATACATACCGTAATTCCATTGACCACATTGGGTATTATTCATGAAGGTTTTTTAAATAAATATGTAATAATAATTATATTGTGGATATAAGTATCATAAATTGCATTATTTTTGTATCAAACTGACTTGTTCAAATTCAACTCTTCAAACATGCATAGTTTAATTAAAAACATTAAATTTTTATTTATTTTAAAATGGAAATTATATCATAAAATATTTGATTTTTGAGAATAATTAATTATGAACCCTACATTCCTACTTTTACTCTTTCCCAGATTCTACAATGTGTCAAAGTTAGGATTGACAGTCATTGCAACATTTGCTCTATGTTGGCTCCCGTTTCTTACTTCTGTTCAATCTGTTGAAACTGTGCTGGGACGATTGTTTCCTGTTGGACGAGGATTATATGAAGACAAAGTAGCCAATGTTTGGTGTTCAATTTCACCAGTAAGTTTATTACCAGTTCAAATATTTAATTTTTAGATTTGGTTGATGATATCTTCCCCAAATACAAAGTCGTAAAATCTACATTGCCTACTGGTCAAAGCGTAAATCAAATGAAAATATTATTTTTGTACGAGTGCATGAAATTTGTCTTTATTTTGTCATGATCTTTATTACAAGGTATGATTTAAAATATAAATATAGTATATAGCTCTTTTCTGTGATTTAGGTTTTGAAGATAAAAGAACTTGTACCGGCAAATCAAGCAATATACATTTGTATTATTTCAACACTTTTATCATGTCTTCCATCATCAATTCAGTTATTACGAAATCCAACAATGAAAGCTTTTAATTTTTCATGTGTAAGTATAAAAAACTGCATATTAAAATTATTATTCAAATCCTAAATATTACACCACCATGAAAAATATTTAGTGGCACCGAACATATCATATTAAAGACGTTGATTTAATCTTGGACTGTTTGTTTCATTGTGAATAAACTAGGACCAGTAACCAGTTTACAGTAGTCTAAGACAAGGTTACAAGTCATGCGACATCATGAAGCATCAATGCGGAGTTCTGCTCAAAATATCGAGATTCATATGTGAATATATTCTCAGACATACCTTGTTTGAACTCTGCCAATACCTTTAAATTCATTTCAGTAAATACTTGACAGTGTCAATTGGACATTCATTTTTTATATTTACAGGTTATCGTGTCTCTGGCTTTTTTCTTATTTTCTTTTCAAGTTCACGAAAAATCGATTTTGATTCCAGCTGTGTAAGTTATTTTTGTTTTGTGCATACTGCTGTTTTATTGGAAGAGGTTGTTGCTACTGCCAGAGTACACATTCATTGTGTTCTAAACTTTTGGGAATCATGAAAATATTTATAACAAAGTTTTTCTGGCAATCCTAACAGACCTTTGACATTCCATCTTCACTTTGAAGCAAATTTTTAGTTTAAACACAAAAATCTCCTAAGAAGTACTTTTGACCATGTTACTGACCTTGAATATTATGGTAACTATATTTTTCAGATCTGCAGTTTTAATTTACAACAATGCACCTTTTCTTGTATCATGGTTCCTCCATATTTCGGTGTTCAGTATGACACCATTGTTCATGAAAGACGGATTGATGCTTCAATATTTTGCCACAAGATATATGTTCATGCTAATTACTTATGTCGGAAACAAGGATTCATTGAAGCCAAGTTCCAGTATGATTAAAACTGCTCGATTTCTTAGTTGCAATATTGTGTCATCTTCAATGGTTTCAGCCATTTTACAGTTCAAGGTATGTGCTGTCCTGTGCAACAGGGGTGTGCAACCCTAATTACAGGAGGGCCAAATACAAGTAAATGGGAGAAGCCACGGGCCGCACCTAGAAACTCTACCTACGAAAAATCCAACTTCTGAAAATTCATCTCGTAAAAATTTTGATTTGGCTAACCTAAGATTTTCTACACACGAAAAGCCAAAAATAGAAAACTCAAAAAATGCATGTAGTGTTATCTGTTTATTCAAGGTTAATTTAATGCAGGGATGTCCAATTTAATATTCGAATATCGTTTTTCGTGTTAAATAAATACCGAATATGGCGCACATATCTTAGCAGTTTGCACACTCCTGCTTTAAAGCTTTGTTTTTTAAGTTTTTACTCTTCACTAGATGTATTTTCACTAGATTTAACTTCACTAGATGTATTTTTTGTTCTCTCTCTTTTTCTATCCTATATTGTTCAAATTGTGAGTATAATCTTAGATGCGAGTATAAGTATCATAAACAAAACGAAATGGGATTTATGCAATGGGGAGGAAAAAGTGAACATCTTCGTAATATCATTGATAGATGATGTTATCGCACAATAATTATTTATGTAGTATAAGACAGGTGGAGTAGTATTGGGATAAACTACAGGTTACTCAATAATATTGATCGCACATTTACAATTGTAGGAGGAATAACAATCATTTGTTTTACATTTGTCTTGAATGCATTAGACTCATAGATTAGATAATTTCAGGGTAAAAAAACAACGCAAAGACTTGAAGTTCAAGAAAGTTACCAAAATTTCAAATACTTTTGAAGTTACCGAATTCTGCTAGATTTTTGTTTCTAAACTTATTCTCGTTTGAAAATATTGCATTGATATTACGCATCCTGTCGTCCTCATTATTATTATTTTAACAAACTGCATCTATATTCACAATCAAAATTATTTTTCAGATGTTTTTCTCCACTGTCCTTGCTGATCTTCTAACGTTGTGTCTAATGTTTGTGGAGCCACCAGGAAGATTTCCTGATTTATGGCCTGTTTGCATATCAATGTTTTCATGTTTGCACTTCTCAGGCTGTCTTGTATTTTTTACTTGTATGCAGCTCTTATGCAATTCCACAACTACGAAAATGAAAAAAACATCTTAGTCTAATAATATGAAATATTTTTTGGTCATAGAGATGCTTTAGAAAGCCAAATCATAGCCATGAAAATCTGTAACGTAAAATTTCTTAAAATCTGTATCGTAAAATTTCTTAAAATATGCACATATGAAAATATGCACAATAGACAAAAATAAATAACACAATGCTAAGCAAAGGACTTAACATCGTTAATGTCAATCATTTTTTGATTGCCTTAACTTGTGTTGGTTATTTGCAAGAGATGGGATAGTACGACTGCATAGTACGACTTCGCCACTCTAAATCCGGGGTCCGCAACTACGGGGTCGCGACCCAAGTGTGGGACGCAAAGCCCTCCGCTATGGGTCGCGAAACAAGTTAAAATTGCCATAAATATGAGCATCGCCTATGTGTAGCGTATTTATGTATGACTTTATAAATCTCTGACTATAATTATGGATGTTTCCCAGAGTATGGACCTTACCCCAACCTTTGACCCCCGAAAAATTCTTCCTATACCTCGCCATTGCGAAAATTTCAGGGCTTATTTTAGGAGTGGTTTTGCGAGTTGGCGTCTGTAAAAAGGGGTACTTGTTTCAAACCATCCTTATGATTCATCGCATACAGCAATCTGTTTTTTAACCGATAAAGAATTTTAGCCTAGTCCAGGAGTGAGCAACCTTTTTCGGCCCGCGTGCCCAAATCGGCTAAATTTAACGACAAAATTCTTCCGCGTGCCGACCAAAATATAAAAAACAATGCTTTGTTACTTTTAAAGCAAGAATACACAATAATAAACCTTCTAAACGTGTAAGCTACAGACAGATTTACTATTCAGGAAAATAGGAGCCGAAAGTCACAGGCATATGTAGATAACAACATGCAGATGCAAAGTTTTTGGGACACGAAAAATTCTCGGGAATGGCTTCCCGATCACGCGATAGTTCGTTTTCTGCACTTCTTCCTTGTATTCCCTTCTATAATTGCTTATATTTTTTTCGAAATCAATTTATTTCAGTAAGTTAGCAAGTAACTCCAACCAACATGAGCTGTACAACTTCATAAATCAATCAGAAATGAAGAAAAATTGTACAATGAATGCTGTGTCTCGTCACAATTAATCAAGAGCTAACTCAGTTGTTACGTCATAATATATTTCTTTGTAGCCATGTCATGAAAAGACAAAAAGAGTTTAAAATTTTAAATGAATAACAGATTGTTAACAAACGATAATGAATAAACAAACACCGAGCTTCATCAGATCATTGATCAGATAAACTTTTTATCTGAAAGAGAATGATCTCGTTTCTGAGGCCTCGCTCGCGTGCCGAATAAATGGTCTCGCGTGCCAAGTGTGGCACGCGTGCCAGGGGTTGCCCACCCCTGGCCTAGTCCATCACAGCTATTTCTACACTAATTTTTTTTTTACTGCAATTATGCTCAAACTTCTGAGAGATCATTGATCTATCTGATTTATATTCATATTTCCGAAACACAACTGAAAACTAACGAATAACGAACGAGTTCAAAAACGCGAAAACGAGGTAATGTTTACGATCACGCCTGAAAATCTGTCCAAGTGAAAAAAGTGTCCGAGCGGATGCGAAAAGGAAACATTGTCACTTTTTGCATCTTGCTAATTGGCCAATGTCACGAAGTAAACAAGGAAGTCGATGCCCGGGGAAAGGTAGGAAATACACTTATTTTCTGAGCTAAACGATTTTTTCGAAGAAAACGAGTTTAGTCAAAACATTGTGAAACAATCCATAATCAGTCATCTTCATGACCTTTCGAAGTGGTTTAATAAATATTGTCCCAAAAACACAGCAACACAACTGGATATTATCATCTTTCACAGTATCAAATATACAACATCTATCATCAGATTTGATTGAAGCATTGGATGACCTGTCAAGTGATCGCGGGTGAAGGATCGCATTTGATGGCAAAAGAAGTTTTAGCTGAATTTTGGATTTCAGTTGCAAAAGAATATCCGGAGCTATGAGCTGCTGCGATGAATGTTCTGTTGCCATTCGGAACTACCTACCCAAAGTGAAAAGACCTTTACTGCGTGTTCATACATAAAAAACAAATACAGATCAAGGCTAAAAGTAGAAGAAGATTTTCGAGTTGCTGTCTTCCAAATTAAACCTCGAATTGATATATATGTTGTGTTCAAAAATCAAAACTAATAATTCCCATTATTACACGCTACTATTCACGATTTTATGTGCTAAGTTTCATATAATTTTGTGCAAAAAAATCGCTAGTGTCAATAATAGTCTCAAAATCAAGAACCTAATTACATGTTTACCGAATGCTTGGGTCGCGAGAAATTAGAAAATAAATTTTGGGTCGCACTGAAAAGTAGTTGCGGACCCCTGCTCTAAATGTCTGCAGTAATGGTCGGGATGGAAATTTCAGAATTCTGGAGCGATTCGGATTCGTCTTTTTGTTCATTTTATTGTGTTTACAGCTTCTCCCATGCGGTAGCACTCCTGTTGTTGCTATCATTTTATAGGAGGGTTTCATAGGCTCCTATGGTTTTATTCAATTTCATTCAACTACCTAAAATGTTCAAGAGAGGGTGAAACAAATATCAAAATATATCGGTCAATAAGTATTATTACCAATATAACATTGCAATACCATTATTCCTGATCAAATATACCTATGTAAAGTTACTCTCTAAGCTCAATAATCATAAAATAAACCATACCAGTTGTAAGCCAAATTTCACTGGCGTATATATATATGAGAAAGGGCACACTAGATGAATTCTAGAATAAAATGATCGCCGTACACCTCGACACTGGGTTTTTCCTACAGATGGAAATGTGATTCATTTTTAATTCATTATCATTCGATCGCAGAATAATCGCATTTTTTTTTCAATTTAATCAAAGTTAAAAAGAAAGGCTGGTGTTATAATGCACAGATTCGGTTCGATTCGATTCGATTCACTAGATGAATTCTAGAATAAAATGATCGCCGTACACCTCGACACTGGGTTTTTCCTACAGATGGAAATGTGATTCATTTTTAATTCATTATCATTCGATCGCAGAATAATCGCATTTTTTTTTCAATTTAATCAAAGTTAAAAAGAAAGGCTGGTGTTATAATGCACAGATTCGGTTTAAATATTCGAATAGTAATCTTCTTATTAGAAAATAAAATATTAAGAAATGTTGATGTGCGAGATGAATGGCGGCCCCGATCGGAATGTTTTACGCAATTGTCGGTCACCGTTTACGTTCATTTATTATCGACTATCCAGTTACTGCTGCAAAATAGTTATCGGACGAAACTAACTTTTTTCAAGTTGCACTGGAAAAAAGGGTACTCCTGAAGTATGCGCACCAAGATGTCGCATAACCTGAAACGTAATCTGGTACACAACCTGAGTTCAGGTTGTGCGCCATCTTGGTGCGCATACTTCAGGAGGTCCGAAAAAAGACCTGCATGCATAAACTGGGTGGCAGAATTTGCAGCATGTGTCGCTGGCGTGAAAAATCATATTAGACCCAAATTATGATGGCGAAACGTTTTTTTCGGTACCATGACGAGTGTCAGATGTCGTTTCGAACGGTAAGTTTGGAAAACCCTATTATATATATATATGTTACTGTACTATGGGGAAGTTCAATAGGACAATACGAGGAATTATCAGAATAATAACTATTGAGCTATTACCGCTTGCATCGACGTTCTTGTGCGAATTGGGCTTTTCTGACATACAGGCAAGCTTGAAAATATGAGTAAGAAAGCCCATGAGCGACTGAAAAAGTTTGAGGTCTAGAGTTGTATCACTCGTTGGATACAAACAAGAAAGCGGTCTTACTTTTTCATCGGTGTGTGTTCAAATTCACTGTTTATTCTGGTAAATTAGTTTTGTAAATTAGTTGACATATGCCACTGAAACGTAGAAAACCAACTGATTGTGATAGTTTATCGGTTTCCCTTCCCCCATATATATATATATATATATATATATATATATATTATTTTCAATATTTCTGGAGAGTCAGATGGACAATGGAGCACACAATCCACTTCCGAACGTACGAAAAATAGTGAACTCTAATTCGAAATTTGTACATAAGTATAATTACATAAACAATCGTTTGTTTTTAATATGAATTCGAATTATTAAGCGTAACGAAATAAACTGATCGTATGATTTTACTGACGCTGTGGAATATAATCAGCTGCGAAATATAATCAGATTTGGTCCAATTAATGACATTTACCTCCTTCCAAAAATTTGTCAAAGGATTTGAGAACACGGCACATCTGAACTCAGATAAATATATCACTAATCTGGACTATAACCAAGGAGAGGATAAAAGTTAAATGAATCAGGACGTAGAAATGTACTCATTAGGTGCATTTATTTGATTTTCAAATAGAAACGATTCCAAATGGCACATACAAAAATGATTCAAGACAAGGCTACAAAGGAAAATGCATATATATATAAGTTCGGGTGCATTTTTGAGACATAATGTACCGCGTGGGTTTTGAACCGTATTTCTGTCATTATTTCACCAAGATGGATCTGTGTCGTATTTTAATTAAGCATGGAGACGAATTTTATAATTTTGTTAAATTTATTTTTGGTGCTCCCGAAGTATGCGAACCAAGATGGCGGACATCGGAACGTAACATGGGTAACAGGTTAGGGTTAGGCGATAATTTTTTTCCAATTTTCCTTATTTTAGTCCTATTATCAGTTCGAAGACTAGCCAAGAGCCACCCGTAGTATTTATACCTAAAATTATGGCCTAACCCTAACCTAGTACACATATTCCATTCCGATGTCCGCCATCTTGGTTCGCATACTTCGGGAGCCCCTTATTTTTTTTTACTTCTCTAAAATTTTACATTTCATAAAAACGTTAATGCTTCTTTTCGTTATTAACACGCATAATAGCATTGGGCTGTTACGGAAAATGCAAGGTGATTTTACCTAAAATCTCAATTGACTCTCGTGAAAACAGTTTGATACAGTGTTGATAGAAGATGCTTTACTATATGCCTGTCTGACGCGATATTCTATGACCACAAAACTGTTATTTCAAAAAATAGGTATATCAAAATTTTATGCGAGAATCGGGGAGCCTCGTTTTTTCGAGTAAGACGTTATACACCTGCTGTTCCAGGTAGTTGATTTTATCGATAAAAGCTTGCTGTTTACATCACAGATTGATTATCACGCGCGGACCAAAGATGGACGCAGCGTCTAGAATAAACGTTGTGTCGTCATACTGGACTGAACATGCCCAAATTTTAAAAAGACAGCAGCTGGCAACGGAGAAACGCTTAATAAAAATTGTTGAAATACGACACCACGCCTTCGATACGCGTTTGTTGAAGTGATCGTCTGTTCTCAATAGCGTTTAAATACCGCCGCGTCGCCGTTTGTATTGGCAAAATTCACGTGGGATCTCTCGAAATCGGCGGGAAAATTCGGTAAATAAACGGCGCGCGGTCTAGCATATATCGGACCATGTTCAGTATACAGTATATGTTTGCTGGTTAGATGTCGCGGCGCGAAACGACACCGATCTTGCAACTGTCAACAATGACCGGGAAAAAAGCCTGCGTTGTTTTCGCGCTGTTTGGCACGTGGCGGCAATATATTGTACTTATTTGTGTATTCGGAAACTAGTTGCATGTTAGAACTCATACTGTGTTAACATGCAAAAAGGACTTGGTTACACTGCTGCATGGCCGTCTAATATGAATATCAGAATATTATGAGACTCTAAATCACAAATAGGGTTAAAATCGAGTCAATCTGAAATTAGAATAAAAGCGTGAATTTTTTTGGATCATGAAAGTTCCTCCTTTAGCCTATATGATATTCTCCAGAATGATAGAAGTTATCAGTGTATACAGATATATGATCTGATCAATGTTTCAATCTACAGGATTATTAAAGCCAATTCCATAGTGGCTGATAGTGCTGTAGTGTGTCATAATGTCCTATGCAATGCCTGTTCTGTATCCACCATTGCGGCCATCCATTTGGGACAGATCTGTTACTATTGATTCTCCACCAATTTCAGCAGTACATTCCCCCATTACTGGGATTGAATCCAGAGGTAATAACTTATCCATATTATTGTTTTAGTATTACGTTATATTGCTGTATTGTTAGATTAAAGCCTTGAAAATGATTTTTGTATTTCATACCAAAATATCCTGATGCATAATACTGTAGTGACACTTTTTTGACAATCAAAAGCTATCATTCTAACACCAGCGTAAATTGAGGAATTGTAGCTAGTTATGCTACCAAAATGCTATGAAATTAATAATTTTATTTCATAAAATTTTTTTTTGGTCATTATTCATTCATTAGACATAATCTGACTTCAGGGGTTTGTAGTTTCTGAGTTTTTTTATATTTCAATAAATTTAATGATATCAATTAATTTTAATATTTTATTTAAGATTCAAGTGTTCATTCACCTTGGAGCAGCTGGGTTAACTCACCAACAACAAGAAGAATCGTGTCATCACCGATAGCAACAAATCAATATCCCTATCAATTTAGGGGATTTGTGAGTGCAAATATTTCTCCAACCGGTCCTGTGACATCGACAAGATGCATATTGCCTATGTCTGAATGTGGTACACCAAGGTCTCACATTGCAGAATCTTCCATCTCATCTAATAATGACTCATTTTCATGTTTAACACCAAAAGGAATCACTGTGACTCCTACAAGGTACACCAGAAATGATTAAATTTTATAAATCAAACACTTCATTTTATAAGCTTTCAAGTTAGTTTATATATAAATTATTCAGTCATTAGATAAATTTTTTTTCTTATTCTTCAAACTCATCCCTTGATTTTCTGAATGGGCATTATGTGATATCTACAATAGTTCTTGTAGGCAAATGCCTACTTTGACTCAGGAAATGATGGTTGGCCATGGCTTGTTTGTTGCATGGCAACAGAGATATGAGCACGATTACTTGTACATAAATTTAGTGTAATATTCTTGCTAAAATTGTCATCTTCATAAATTATACTACGCAACGCAATACATTTTTCAAAATTTTCAACAGTTCAAAAAGAGGAAGGCCAAGGGCAGATGTTATATCAACACTACAATATGTTGGGTCAAACTCCAACTGCACAATTCGCTGTCGAATATGTCATCGTGTTTTTCCTAGAGAGAAATCATTGCAAGCTCATTTAAGAACGCATACTGGAGAGAGACCATACAGGTATGCAAATCAGTTTGCGATAAAAAGTCAAATGAATGTTCGATTGGGCCATATTCTGTTATTCTTGATTTTATTTGTCCTTTATTGAGTTTGTTGCATAACATTGAGTAAGAAAGATACATGTAATATTTGTAGATACCTAATACAGCATGGCTGTCTCAAGTGTATATTGAGTTTAAGTATTTAAGGACCGGTGTTACAAGTATCAGCCTTGTCAGTTATGTTTTAATATTGTTTGAATTAGGCGCCACTTGAATATGAATATATTTTTCAAGTGTGCTATTGACGCTAGCGCGGGAGATTCGAAACTTCAATTATCGATTTCTAGAAGTATGGTCTACTAAGCACACAGTTTAGGATGTTTTATATGAATCATTGATACAGTATTCTTTCATTAATAATTTTCTTAATAATTATATTAATTCCATTTAGATGTGATTATCCGAGTTGCACAAAGTCTTTTGTCCAAAGTGGACAGCTAAAAACTCATCAAAGGTTACATTCTGGAGAAAAACCATTCAAATGCTCCGAAGAAGGTAGGGAAACATTATTCATCATTAATTTTGATTTGACCACTTTTATTTTGTAAGTTATGAGTGTATATGATATTGTTTTATTTTAGGATGTTCTGTACGATTTACACATGCAAATAGACATTGCACCGAGCACATTCATGCAAAATTAATGAGAGATGATGAAGGTGCATTAAAGCAGTTGATGTCACAATCATCTCATCAAGATCAAACTGTAGCAATTTGGCTTGACAAATATATCAAGACCAGGTAATGCATCCTAATACTGATTCAACATGCACCCGCCTCGAGCATACATCCCAAATTTTAAAGTAGAATTCTTGTGTCAATAATGGTTAGCTGTCCTGCTACATTTGTAATTTTAATTTTTCTGATATTTGAAAAATCTGTATAATCGTTTCTTTATGATATTTCATACGGCTGATTTCTGCGCTTACTACAACAAAGGTACATTGTTCTTGTTGTTCTACTCATAAATATTGGTCCCTTCACTTTGACAGATTGGACCGCAATGTGAATGGTCAAAAATCAGCGTCAAAACGTGAAAGTTCTGAGGGAAGCGCTAGTTCTGATGAAGATACATCATGCAATGCTGAAAATTCAAAGGTATGCATTAAAATAGGAACTTGAAAAATGCTTTTTCCGATCTTTTTGTTTTATATAAGATTTTTGCAATAATCATGACAATATTGTTATCCAGGTAACAAATAACACTGAATCTAAGCTTCCTGTGAAACGTCAATTATTACAACCAATGAAAGATGGTGGGGTTTCTCTTACAAAAATTCCAGTCGCAACTGATAGCATCCTTTCGCTATCAACTGGTTCAAAAAGTGTTCGTAAAGTACTCTCACCAAGAAATGACAAAAGAGTGTCACCATGTCAACCTGTGAAAAAGCGTATATTAGCATATAGCAAGAAGTTACTCGAATTTGAAGGACAAGAAAATGTTGGCAACTCTGACAGTGCTGTTGACATTGCACTTCCTCCAGTGTCTTGTCTTTCTACAAAGCACAGACCAACGCATAACAGTGTTCCAAATGTTGTTGAATTCCCTTATTTGAAAAATGTTGAAGGATATAGTTTTATGAAAGACTTGGAGTCGGCAAGCCCTGGAAATATCACTGATAATATAAATTCACCTGTTAATCGCCAAAGTGTCATTGTGCGTAGACCCTTGCCCAAAATAGTTGAAGATAAAGTTGTGGGTAGTAATGAAACTAAAGCAAATGATGAACCTTTAGAGGAAAGAAGCAGATGGAACAGTGCATTGGCACTCATTCAGTTAGCGAGCAGCCCTCCCGGAAAAAGTGCATTGCGCTAATATTCTGTTAATGTTTTTTTTTTCATTTCAAGTTCCACACAAAGCTTCATATTTGTAAATTTCTAAAATATAACATTGATTTCTTTTTGCTGCTAAAAATTTTGATGTAACACATTTGATATTTTCTACAATCATTTAAAACTCTTTACCAAAGTATTTGTTTACTCGACTCTAAAACTACGTTATTTGTCACCATTGGATACTGTTAGTTGTAACTAATTTGGAAAATCATTGTTCTGTGATTCATCAGTCACTGGCCAAAGATAAATTTGTGCTAGTGATTGAATATAGATAATAGATCAAGCTTGTCGCATCGTTAAAAATCAATCACTGGTTGGTTACGATTCCTATAGCTAAACGAGACTAGACAAGCCTTAGCAAGATTTAAAATTTTTGTGTGATAAGTATCGCCTTTCTTTGTTTACAAAATTGAGCCGCCGTAGTAACGTAGTGTTTAATTGTTGAAATTCAATTCATGGGAAATGTGAGTAATCTTCATTGAAATTCAATCTAGTTGTTGAACTATCGAATTCCAAACTGGCCTAATGTTTATAGATTAGCCATCGTTGCTATGCTCGCTATTATTTTTTATCACTAGTGATTCAGCGCTATTTAAATTTTTATGCATATTTTTAAAGCCATGTAGTGGTGCACATATAATAACGGTAATTAATGTGAAATACCATGCTTATGGTGTCATGTAGATATAAGATGTCGCATTCAAAATGTTCATGAATTTTATATTGAAATTACGACCTGTTTTCCAAAATTTCTAATTCCTTGCCAAACATGAAATGCTGTTGGCCATATTGTGATCTAGTCATTAACCTTTATATGATTTCTAATCTCTTTATTCCTTGTATAAGATTGCACAAGAGCTATTTTTACTGCCAAAAATTTGCTAAGGAAGAACCGTCAACAAGGTTTTTTGTAAATAGTAACCAGTCCAAAATTGATCAACATTTTTATGGTTTTAAATGCTGCTACAAATGCATAATGTTGCTGATAGAACAAAGTTTACTATTATTTCGTTTGTATCTTTTATTTTTTTGTTGTGTTCCATGTTTAAGGTTTTGAGAGTGTATTTGTGAATATTAGTAATGAGATGTTGTATTCAGTGTTCTTATCATAGATTTCAAATAATTATTGATCATGATTTATGCACTATTCAATAAAATTGCACAAAATCTGTTAATTGAAATGATTGCATACTTATCATGCTTAGTGATCAGACATTGAGGGTGACATTGTCACCAATGGGTTAGGAAATTCCTTCTATTAGATTGACAGATAATTTACTATCACGACTTGAAACATCAGAGTGGTTTTGAGCGCAAGGCATACAGGACGTTTATTAAATCTGAAACAATAACAACCTCAAAAGAAAACAATGAATATGGTCCGATGTGCAGTTATGATTTTAGGTTGTGCTTTTGGTGCCAATGCAGCATATACTCAAGAATGTGAGATGTCATCAAATCTTGTTCTTCTTGTGTGGAGGGGAAATGAGTGCAAGTTTGAAGGCTGACACAACACCACAGTGACAATAATATTTATCCAATACCATTCTTCACTGAGTAAAGTCAGCTCAATAAGTTTAAAATATATCTCAAGTACATGGATGAAATATTTTCAGGGGGGCTAAGTTCAGTATAAATATTTTATTGGTAAGTTTGTAATATGCCTCTTCTGATAGACACTCTAAGAGTTCGTGATTGTTACATCTTAGTGATTTTCTTGCCAGAAAATTAGCAATTGATGAGGAACTGATAAGAGATTTCTTAGCTTACACAAAGGCAAGGAATTGAATAAAACTTTATAAGGCAAGCCATGTGCTAAGTATGGAAATGTGTTTACTATTGCAACAATGAAAACTCTACATGTGTTTGAATCTCATGACGATTGATTATACTCCAGACCAGAGGTTTGCTTGCTTCCTCACAGACATATGATGGTTCAGGTAACCACTGGTCAATTGAGATTTCCTCCACAATCTAAGTCAATATATTTTGAACAAAGGCTGGGCTAGCTATCCCCATACCAGACATAGACCGGTATCAGATGAGACACCATTGTGCGCTATATGAACGGGCCATCTAATTGTTATTGACTTTACTCTCCCTATGATGAATATCTTACAAACATTGAGTCACTATCGGCTATGCTATCACCCTTCACGAATAGAATGAAGCCATCATCAAAACATAAAATATATATTTTTAATAAACCAACTCATCTAATATGCAATTTTTGAACATGTTCACGAAAAATCAGTATTGACAAAACAGTGTCAATAGGCAGGACAACCAAGATCGTGAATAAAATCGAGAAAAGTGCCAATTTGGTGATATTTCCTATACCAGAGGAAGTCATCTCTTGAGCTATAAAGATTAAACTTACAGAACAACATACTATACCAGCAAACAATATAATTGATACAAAGTGAAAAAATAACTGGCAAGACCTAGTAGTAACTGGCAAGTGAGTATATAGATATTTGTGTTGTAGTTTCTTCTCCGATTCCTCACCATGACAACAGATATTATCATCAGCAACATTTGGATTCTCTTTTTTCACATCTAATAAATCATATTTTCCTGACGGGTAAGGCACAGTGCTTTGTGAATATGAAAAAGATGTTTTTATTGGTTCACTTCCAGATTCATCGTCTGAAGAAATACTAATACTAGATTTAAGCAAAAATGAAGAGTGAGAGTTAGTTTTATCGCTATCAACTGTTGACAAGCTTGGCTTTTTCATCAAATCTTTTGAATTTCTATCTCCTTTTCCATGTCTATATGTAGTGATGTCATTTTCAGAGCCATACACAGAATCTTCATCTTGACTTGTGACATTCACAATAATATAATCACCATCTGAATCATTTTCTTTCTTAGAACTTGAGATTGCACTAGTGGATGTTTTCTTATTTTCATTGGTTGAATTGTTATGAGAATCATTTGATTTACTTGTGCTGTTTTCGTAATGATCAGATGATGATATTTTTCTAGTCATCTCCAGAATCTCACAGGATTTTTTCGATATTTTCGACTCAGATTTATTGCTGCTAGAATTGTCATCATCTGATGAATTATTTGCTGAAGATAATGTGTGATGAGACAAGCTTGAAACTGAAGTTATATCACTAATAGTACTCTTTTCTTTTACAGTACCCGTGGAGAGTGTGTCATCATCCACACTGCTTGTGTCATTACTACTACCACCAGATGTAGATGTGGTGGCTAGCACTTCACTCTGTGTGGCATCATAGCTTGTATCAGATTTACTTTCATAAACAGTGGATTCCAATGAAGAAGAATCAGCATCATATGAATCTGTTGTCAGCTCAGATATTGTCTCTGAATCTATTGTGTCGGACGGAACTAGCACAGTCTCAGATAAATTTGAGTCATTCTCAATTTTAAAAAACAGTGGTTTAAACCCGAGCCGAGTACATTCAGTCGCTAAACCAAATTGTTTCATTTCTTCTGTATTTGTCAAACCTTCAATTTCATCTTGTGGTTCAGCATCCACACCAATAATTTTTATGAAGTTATCAAGACCACTAAAGTCAAGCACATCTTTATTAGGATCATCTTCAACTTTCAATACCTGCATATCAGCAATAGCACTCATTTGTTTTTGTACTTCATCAATGTTCGCAAGGGTGTTTGGTTGGACCTCTACACATGATATATTTTTATATGATGAGCTTCTTTTTTCACCGAGAGACAGTGCTGTGCAGGATGCAATTTGTTTAGCTTCAAAGGGCTCTAATGGACTTCTTCTAGGAATAGCTGACTCCGACCATCTTCTTGACAAAATTTTATCTGAATTCGTTTTTGAGTAATCATGAACCAAGAACTCAAATTTTGAAAGCATTGACATTGATGTAGAAGCATTAACTTTATTGCTTGGCAAAAGACCATAAAATGCTTTCAATGGTGTTTGCAACGCTGGAGCAAAAGAATGCTTAGATTGTTTCAAATCTAGTATGTCATGGATGAAGTACCTTCCAACGCCTTCACTAGAAAGAGGTATCTTTGTAATACGCCAACATACAAAAAATAAAGATCTTAAAAGCAATGGAATTGGAAGTAAAATAATTGTACCAATCACAGAAATTAGCACATCTCCTCCAATGAATTTACCAATGCTATGGGGTTCATTTGGGTCTTGCATGCTAACAAATAGCTGTAAGTAAAGAGATGAAAGACATCCACCTACCAATATGAGCATCAGACAAAGGAATCGTTCAAGACGACTGATAATTGATCCGGGCGGAGGTTTCAACAATGAGAATAAAAGGTTACATCGTAGAAACCTGAAATGGCGACTGTTTAACATGACATGAGTTTCTGATTCTTCAATTTTTTCTAAGACTAAATTTGCTGGCGTAAGCTGCTGCAGTTGTATAAAATTTTCATCATCATTCATTGATAATAGCTTCGTTACAGAGTATTTATGTTTACGATCGTCAAGCTGTTTCACATTTATATTTGTAAGCTTCACTGAATCCTCTGATTTTAATATATCTTTTCCATCAGTTGATTGTACAGCAGAAACAGGTCCGATCCAAGACAGCAAGCGAATTCTTTGTATTTCACCGAACTTTTCCTTCTTCATAGAGAAACAGACAATGTTTTTATAATTTTCTCTCATAAGTTGAGGACAGAAGTCTCTTCTTATCCATATTATTGGACCTTCTGCTTTGGTACCAATTACTTGCAAAAATATTTTACATTTAGCGTTCACAGTTTTTAATGTTTCGAAACTTATCTGATAAAAGGTGTAACCCTTGTTCTTCGAGGGGTTCGGAGGAGTGAATATCATAGTTCTTCTTGTGTAATTTCGGTCAAGCAAATATAAAATAGGGCTCATTAGACACAACAGTGCAACAAAAATGATCATTAAATGAAGACCAGATGTTATATCAACAGGATATATCCATTCCCACTCTACTTCAGAAGCAAAAAATCCAATTTCTCTGACGACAGGAACAAAACCATCGTTCAATGAGCGTAAAATAATATGCATCCATAATATTTCTTCTGATATTTCATTAAAAACAAAAGCATTGGCAATAGAACTATAGTTGAGATGAAATTTTGTGTCGACAGAACCAGATGTTCCTTCATCACCATACACCTGAAATCAGTTCATGTTATATGGGCTGCTAAAATTTAAAATCCAATAACAAAATTTTTTTGAGAAACCAATTAGGAAATAATGATTGTACTGGGCTCACTATTTTATAATTTGGACAAGCAGATTCATATCAGATAATGTGAAGTGCTATGGAGTAAAAATAAATTTTAAACATAAACATTCTTTCAATATTTTGGCATAAAAAAAGAAATACTCTTTTAGAGCAACATCAAACAAACTGAAATACTTTTATTTTAACTGCAATATTGCAGCGTATTTTACATGGAAAAATTTACATGGAAAGTTATATTCGCAATGAACATCTTTATTTTATAGCTACCTTGAATGGCCCAATTTCTTTTACTTCCTTATCTTCACTCGCAAATATAATTGAAAAATTTGAAACATCCGAAATGGAGTCATCGGCACACATTATCATCATCCCAAGGACCGCTCTGGGTCGACCAAGATATATATCTATGATCCATTCATTTTCCAAAGAAAAAGCATTTTTGGAACCAACCCAAAATGTTAAAGGATTTGCATCCCACATGAATCTAAAGACAAATCAAAAAATGTATGAAAATTCACTCAAAATCAGACTTTTAATAATAAACCTGAGCATAACATATGACAACTTAATGTAAGGTTATGATGAAAATTTGACTGGAATCACATATGAGGCCAGTTGTCACACAGTAATCAGTAGTTTATTTTATCACCATACGTGAAATACACAAAATGAATAGATAATGTAAAAAAGCAAAAACGGTAATTCGGGTGAAAGGAATCGCGAGAAACCAATACTGGTTATCGAGCGGCATCACCTGTGATAAAATCTAACAGTAATTGAAATACAATGAAGAAGTCAAACAATGATTGAGAAAATATAAGAAGCAATCGAGAAGACCTGAAAATCCATGAGACGCCCGATACACAGAAAAACAAAAAACCTCCAAGCACATATGTGCGAGTAACTAGGGGAACGACAGCAAGAATGCAGTGCGAAAACAGAATACCAATATCACAGTGTTAGTGCATTATGGAACTGATAGGTATTTGAACAGGATTTTAAATATATTCCAGGAGGGGAATTACTACGCCGATAGGATGGCCTATTCACAGTCAAAAATGTTTGCCAGTGTTCGAATAAGATTGCATAAAGACAACTGCAAGTGCTGGTGTAAGGTGCTTCGGTGACGAAATCGTCATAAATGCGATATAAATTAGAAGCGTTATAACATTCTACAGCTATATCTTTTAGTCTTGATGTGGTAATTTGTTGAAATAACTTACTTAATATCTCGATGGCTTCTAACTGTCAAATTTTTTAATTTCTCCTCAGTGAATATTGCAGAAAGCCCATCAGATATTGTCATCGTGTCGGGTTCAAACTTCAACCATTCTTTATCAAGACGTTCAGAAAGTTGTTTAACACCAGAACCCTCTTCATTGTCTTTTGATTTTCCTTCAAACGAGTAAAAATAGTAGTTATATCTTGTTATGCTTTATTAAATCTGGCTCGGCGGTTGGCTTATCATGCTGGGCATAGGCTTGCCATCGCCCATAGGCTTGCCATCACCCCTCGCTTACTCTACATGGGTTTACAGGTTTAAATCCTGTGGGGGATAATTATGTGTCCGAACTCTTCACCAATACTGGTTGGTTATGGCTTCTTCCACCATCAAGTCTAAGCATCTGGATGTCTAATCCCTGACATAGACTGGAAACTGGATGAGATTAGCCATAAGATAAAGCCGTCTCATTACCTTTCGCTCCCCTTGGATAAATGTGTAAATCCTGATCATACACCTAATATAAATTAAACAGATATACCTTCCTGAAATCTTTCCAGGAAAATAGAATTCTTAAGCAATTAATTTACAACCATATTCTCAATAAAGATCTGTTATGAAGTCAAAACATTATTTCCTCAATAAATGTCATATTTTTTAAATTTGTCAAGTAAAAATAGATAAATCATATACCATATATATTATTTAAATCTACTACTTAGAGTATACAAATAATGATATTTAATAAATATTCCAAGTGTTATACCTGCTGTTGTAGGCTGAGCATCATATAATGAAATACATTTGAAATCTGGTTCAGGAAACCATTGACCATCATTTTTACATACAATGTTGAATTCTTTTTGACCTGTGTTGATATTAGAATAAAAATAATGTTTAATTCAAGACATGATTATTCAAGGTAGCAGTAATTTTTGAATAAATTATTCCACTTTTTTGTCAAAAAATTTGAATCAATGGTCGCAATATTTATTAGAAATGAAAAAACAGATTACCAGTTATAATCCAATTATCATCTTTCAATCTGGCAATCCATTTCATCGGATGACAAACATAAGTAAACACATTATCAAACCATGGTTTATCTCCGAATATATTTGCTGAAGCAACTGCTGGTGGGGATGGACAAATTATCCTGAGATAAAGTATAAATTAATCTTAGTTTTCTTGAATATAATACATTGGTCCAATTTCTGTGATTTCAAAAATATTTTTACGTCGGATAGAATAGGATATACATTATTTAAATTATTCTGACATGCGATGCATTGAAAAATAAATGAAAAAAATAAAGGAAGAATTTCAACAATATAACATACAATTGAAACAGGTTCCGCAGCAAATGAAAACGTAATGTTACGGCCGAAACAGATGACAGAAAACACAAGAAATGATGCATGCAATATGCCCCTTTTCATGCTGTTTTTATTGTCATGGCCAGGCACGACTATAATCAATTATGATTGTGTTCAAATAAAACTACCCTAACGGCGGCATCAGGGATGTGCGCATAAATTGATATTCTTATGAACACCTTAAACGATATTCGAAAGTTATGGTATTCGACTATTTGATTTGAGCATCCCTGCAATGAAACACAAATATTCACATCCAAATAGTACATTTTCACTTTTTTTTCAGTTTCAATGCGATTTTTGTGAGTTGAGTTAAGTGTGTACTTTTATTCAGAACTATAGCATTGAATAGCCTCTTCTATTTAAACAAAAATCCATCCGTTACCAATTAAATCATTCACTAGTGTTTGCTACATTATTACAGGCAATGTCAAATACAAAATATATTATTTAGTTCAAAAAGTGTAGTCTCGAGTTTTTCTCGTAATTTTTAATTTTAATGACCTTTCCTGTCTGTTTCATTTGTATTAAATATTTAGATTTTTCCACATATGGTTAATACTGGACTGATGTCTAGAAATCTTTCATTTTCAAGAAATTTTTAATATTATTCTAGTTCATCCAAAATTAATTAGCTATCATGCACCATGCATCACTAACCAGATTGAAGCAAAAAGGTTACCTAATGCATGAAACAAATGCAAATGGTTCCCAGGAAGCCATTAACGAACAAACTTCTTCAACTTCATATGGATTTCCTTTATGTTGAGGACCAAGCCAAAATCCTTTATTGCAAGTATATTTCACGACTGAATTGAAACTTGTGCTGTTTCCTTCTTGAATTGCATTCTGAGATTTTGGTGGTGTTGGACAAACAATAATCACACATTTGTATGCCTTCTAAAATTGAAAAAATCATTTAAAATTGATAAATTACATTTTAGAAGTTGATCACAATATTCAAAAAACTTACATCTGTGAAGTTAGCAGACCATATTCCATCTCTACCACAAGTAGCTGTAGTAGAATGTTTGTTGCTACTAATCCAATATCCATATTTGCATTGCAGATAAGCTTTACCTCCTATGGAAAATAAAGTACAAATGGTGATCATTATAAAATTTACTTCAATGATGAAAACATTCTTTTTTACTCGTAATATCTTGACAGGAAATCATGGCTTTATTTTCTCCATACGAATGACTGTCATCTATTATTCACAACCGGTTAAATTGTTTGCAAATTCTTTATTAATATCAGCTCATATCTAATAGCTAAGCTAACCAATATAACCAATATATTGAACGTTTGTAGTAGTGTAATATAAATGGTCCAATGCTTAAAGTCAATCTCTAACAAAATCATTCTGCATTAATCTGATCTTCACCGCCAAACCACAAATAAAAAAATTTCGGACATTACCATCACATAATAAATATATTTTGCCAACACCAATAAGAGAGTGAAAGCAGCCGATTTCCAACCAATTTAAACCCTACCTGAGCATAATGAAAAAACACGCCCAGACATTAGTAAAATTAAGGTAACATCTTCTTGACATTATTTACTGACTACGCTTAAAAACAGTAATACACATATTCTGTAACTCCAGATAAAAAAGAATTAAAGAGTATCATCTCATCATTACTTCATTAGCATATAATTTTTATGCAATTGATTAATGCTGCTGACTTACCATAATTGAAATCCCCATAGACTGTAGCATTAGGAAGATGATCAGGAGGATCACAGGGAATAGGTGAACAAGACAACAAATCAACTGAAGGTTCAAATTTTCCATCCTCGACACAATTGATTTTTGACTTTATTGTTGCTTTATCAGCATCAACTAATTGATATCCATCATCACAGTATACTTCAATTTCATCTCCATATTCAATATTTTTAGACTTGAAAAAAACGAGATTAACAAAATTTGAGACAAAATTTTTTTTCTAGTTATCAGGACAACATGACATAATGCTTTTCTGGAACGGAAATTTGAAATAAAACAAATTTTCCATATTGATAAATATGAGACTTGCTTCCGCATATTCTGTTTTTGTTCACGTAAAGTGTTTGTATAATTTGAGAAAAATATGATTTACGACTCAAATTATTTATCAGTTGGGACTAAAAAAGACTAGCTTCCTTACCTTCCTCTATGTCTCTGCGCTCTTGGATTTGTATGCGTATAATGCAAGAATGGAGTAAAGGAATAAAGATGACTATATTATGTAATTCAATAGCTTTGGTGGATAAAAATAATTTACATACCGGTAGTTATCCTGGGAAAGTGGAAAACTGAGCCAGTTTTTTGTTTTCGGAAGCATGGACTTCATGGCGGAGGAAGCTGTCCACCAAAGGTTACGTGAACCACCCTACGCAATGAGGAGTCCAGCAATCTTCTTACACATAACCATCCTGCATGGGATTCCAATCTACGAACCCACGCAGAGTAATCAGAGATGCGGTGGCAAGCGTATTCCTAACACTTAGCATGATGGGATTTCCTTGTGTGATTCTATTTTATTCCGCTGTTTTATTCACATTCCTTAAACTAGAATAGTTATGAAACTGTATGCTATCTGGGATATTAATGAATCACTAAACAATAAAACAATGTCATGTCTGATATTGGATTTGTAAAATTAACATGATTAGTTAGCAGACTACTAAACTCAAATAAACTTTGTTGCTTTACATTTTTAAAATGAAGGTTTGCATATTGTGGAAGCTGGCATGTAGATTTCACACAATGATGATTTTGTACATTCGGATCCCACTTTCCGTCAGGACCACAGGTATATTTGTATTCTGTCATTCCTCTCTCAAACCAATACCCTGAGTGACATCTGTCGAGGAAATTTTAGTTGTTGTTTACTTGAAAAGATACAAAAGACAAATAATTCATTACAGATTTATCTGCGGTAATACCATATTTCTTAGTGGTTATCAATTATGAACATCATGAACTCTCTATACTACGTGCATTATATTTAAATATATAGAAATGGTTGTAAAATATGCAAAACCAATAGAATGAATACATATTATTATTTCCCGATCGAAATTAAAAAATTCTGGACGATAGGTCCCAAATATTACCAGTGAGCTAATTATTAATGAAGAACAAGCTATCTTGCCTATTATAAAATTTTGCAAACAAGAACAAGCGACTGCATAACACACAGTTCTAGTTTTGTAATTGAACTTTTATGAATACCTGTAAGATGCAGAATCATAGATATCGAGTCCTGTTTTTGAATAAAGATCTGCATGTGGCATCATATATTCATCGCATGTTGTATTAGTACAATTTAACGTCAAAGGATCTGGTATAAATACACCTTCAGGTCCACATCTAGACTGTAACAGAAATACATCTTCAGATAATGAATCATGTTTCATGGAAAAATCTCACTAAATCAACAAGATTTCGAAAAGTACTTTCGAATAGTTTTGATATGCACATTTTTTTTGAATGATTTTGGTTAGGACAAAAAGTAAACATATGGAATAATAAGTGAATATACAATAAATTTTGTAGTTAACACAGGTTCAAATAGGTTGCAGAGATAAATACCTCATGGTGTACATCTACTTTTTTGCTGTCATGATTTTGAGATATTATCATTTTAATAATTTACACATTGGAACTATAGATGTGATGGTGCAATGTTGGACTTGATTATATTGACCTTGTAGGCTTGAGTTCTTCACTTTGACACCCATGCCAACTTTAGGTGCATTGAATTGAATAGGCCAGTGGTTCTTAAACTTTTTCGAGCGCGACCCAAATCTGAGTTTTATGAATACTCGCGACCCAACCCAAACGCAAAATGTGTTTTTAATGTTCGCACAGTTTGACTCAAATACAAACAACTATTTATTAGAAACAGTCCATTGACTCAGTGAGATTGATGAAGCTGAAATTTCCTTTTCATTATATCTTCAATACACAGCTCTATTTTACATAACGCAATACGCAAGTTGTCACGGGTATCGAGGCGATTGCGAGCTTAGTTTTAATAACCGTCAGTGCCAAATATCCTCGCTCGCACAAGTGCCTTGTCGCGAATTGTAGCAGAAAAAGCGTCCGCTGTCCGTCGCAAACACGACATCCTAGCTGGCCTTTTTTACTCATCAAATGTGCACACACTGCTTCGTTCGCGGTAAATGGTGCCTCGAGATGAAGTCACATTTTTTCTAGATATTGAATAATCTAATGTCGAGAAGCGAGCTTTTTCATTGCGTCGTCTATTACAATTTACATTACCAAATAGACACCCATTTTTGGTTATTTTAATCCACTAAGACGACATTCCACGCGTTCAACACAATGACAAGCGACGTGCATGGTTACCGATACCATAAAAATAATACACGTGACTGGCATATCAGAATTGTGATGTAACAATGAGCTCAAGACAGTATTTCCGTGAATGAAATTTTATATTTCATTATTTTTAAATACCAGAGTTTAGAAGCTAAATTGAAACATTGGGAAAGCTGAAAATTCGTCCTTCTCCTCTTAGATTGCCCTTGCATTGACGACCTTGTCGCGACCCATTTTTAAACCTTCCGCGACCCATGTTTGGGTCGCGACCCATACTTTAAGAACCACTGGAATAGGCATTGCGGACTGGTAAAATTTTCAGTCCTTCTATAAATTGTTGCTTTTGATGTATTAGTGGCTGAGTGTTTGAAACTTTGTTCAACATGATGTTAAGTCATGTATAAAATATTCACATCACATATTCACATATAAACACACATAAGCAATAATGAAAACTGAAGGTTAATAAAAATAATACAGTATCTTGAAAAAAACATTTTTGTATAACAGCTTTCATTGAGTAAATTACAAATTGAAATATTATAAGGTTTTTACCTCAACTTGATGTTCTTTCAAATGAGCAACAAACATTTCTTCAGGACAATCATATCGAACCGTGGTGTTGAACCAATATTGTTTACTGGCAAGTTCTCCATGTATTGTTATATTTTCAACCTGTGATAGTAGAAAAAGTTATTCTCATAATTTATGAAACACTTGTTGAAAAAGGACAGTAATAGATTCAGAAGTTTTCTGGATGACTGAAAATTCATAGCATAATATATCTGTTGATATTGTTCCATCATTATTGTGTAAAGATCAAGGAAATCCAACAAATATAGGCAGTGTTTCCATCAGACCAAAACCAAAAACCTAGATATAAGACTAAGATAATCCTCTATCCATTTTCTCAAATTTGGTATGAGTTGAAGGTGTGTAGTCTTATAGAATCATGCTAGGCATATGAGCAGAATGCCTGCTAAGGTCATATTATGAACGTTTTGATCATCGTTAGGCATTTGGTCACTAATGTAATTTAGACAAATAGATTCAAATTTAAACATGAAATGTTATGTTACTCAATACGCACTTTTACAAGTAGAGGTACCCATTCACACCTGACCTTAACTTCATGATGCAGAATCTGATTGAACATTCTGACATTATAAAATACCTAAAATGACAAAAACTGCTGAAATAAAGCACCTTGGGTGGAGGATCACAAGTCACTGTTGTACATTTGATCAGATTTGCAGGATTTGGATTCCATTCTCTATCATCAGTGCAAGTTGTTGTTTTTTCATATATTTTATCAGGCATTCCCCAGAATCCTTCCATACATTGATATGTCAACTTTGAATTAACCTTTAAATCATATTCTGTTCCAGTGAACAATTCTGTAGCAAGGAGAAGATATAAAAATCATAAATGATTCTGATTGAGAACTAGGTCATTGCTTATAAAATACAGAATGAATATTAAGGAAAGATCAATAATTTCAAATACAGTGCAGGAGACTTCAAAACAAACCAATTACCACAGGACTGGAAGAAATTTTCATGAATCATTCAATTTGAATTCCTTTTCATTAGCTGTTTGGGCATCCGAGGACAATAAAATTAAGATAAGATATATTTAAATTCGGTCTATTTGTCAGCTGCTAACTTACAATAGCAGCACAAATAAAACTGAAAACAAAAACAATCAAAATTACCACAGTGTGAGTAAACACTTTGAGACAAGAACAACATGGCCTTAAAGTGGTGGTGCAGGGAAATTCAATATGCTTTTTTGAATCAGGAATTCCCATGTATACTATTTTGATGCAATGCTGTTCTGGTAGTTTTAGCTTATATGTTTTAAAGAGGGATCATAAGGAGGAAATTGAACAATACTTCCAATGTTAGGACCACATGTTAATAAGGGAAGTTAGAGAGTAATAGACATGAACCAACCAGTAATGACAGCAAAAGTGAAAAAGATTCATAAATGAAAAGATACAGTAGACAAATGCAACATTTATGTTTCTGAGACACTGGATACATAAAAGTATATTATACCAGAATAGGCCATACATATTTCTGAAGAATATAAAGAGACTAAGTGATTGCATAACTAAAGTTTGAAATTTGGATGATAAGTCAAATTTTTAATCCTACACTTTTACATCTAGAGATGAGAAGAGACACTTGAGATAATGGTCGGGTATGATGCATGAGCACAAAAGACTTGTGCTGTGAAATAATTGTCAAATCTCATGACAACAAATCTGAGGAGTGAATTGGTGCATTAGACTTTTGCAACCTTTTAAACGTAATTCTTTAAACTTGAGTGTGTTTTATGCTTTGCAAATGATTGGTACAATTAGTACGAAATGGAGAATTACATAATATTCTTAGGGCTTCATTTTGTAAAATATCTCCTTTTTTCGACAATTTGCTAGTAACTGATTATCCCCATGCAACCAAATCGTACTAAATATAAGACTGAAAGATGGCAAAATAAATCATACACAGAACTTGAGTAGGCAGGTGTTTGCACTTATTTAAAATTTCAACATCTTATGATAATTTTTATAGCAAATCAGCCACATGTTAATGACAGTTTAGATTTTGATCATTACATACGCTTATTATCATTACATACTTAGGTATGAATAATAGCCTATCCTCTCACAATGAATTTTCAATTGTGACTTCAGAAGCTGTAGATTAGGATTGCTTGTTTGAATAAGTAAATCAATTTGCTTTAGTGTTTAGCAACAATGTATTACTGGACAATTTTAAACTTTGATGAATGCAAAATGTATATTTACAAAAAGGTTTGTCAGCAGATCTGAAGTATTGAGAAGGTCATTTACATATAAAAGAAAATATAAAACTCCAAGAATTGAGCCCTGAAGGACATCACAGAACGTTCTGATAATTTTGTGTCATGTAATAGTGGTCGATTGGTCAAATAACTCACGCAGAGTTTAGAATATCTAAAAATATAGCAAATTCATCGCAGCGTTGTTTTGAATTGCCAATAGATAACATTTAATATTTGCTACGCGCTTGAGAAAAAAATTGGTATGTCATATAAAGTCTTTATAGACCCAACATTTTTAGGTCACTCATTGCAATGGAAACTGATCGTTGAAGGTTCAAGAAATGAGTTTTGAGCATAGATACACCATGAACAATTCTGATGTTGATTTGAGTAGGCGCCAATTTGCTACCAGTATCAGCAATTATTACACCATAAATGTCAGTCAGTTAATTTATCTTTAGGGGGCTTTTCTTATATTATTTTATTCACAATTTAATTTATTATTTCCATGTTGCACAATGATTTCCATTTTTTGCTAGTAAAGACTGGTAGTGTAGTTAATGAAAGTAAAATAAATTAAAAACTGCAAGAAATGCAAATAAAAAACTATAAATTATTTTTTTCAATAAAATATGGCACACTTTTTAAAAAAACTTGAACCTTAAACAAATTCTAACTGTGTTAAAAGTCAGGTCTTATTTGATATACCAAATTTCCAATTTAGAAAAATTTGGCAGTATCTTCACATACTGTAATACTTAAAAAAATATGATCAATAACAAATACGTTGAGAAACAGTTGAACAGCGGAATAGAATTACATTATATAAAAGTCAAAACAGACACCATTCACACTTCCACATTTTCGAGCTTAGGCTATTGAACTATGCCTTTGGTAATATCGTTTCAAAATTGGAATTACAAATCACAAAAATAAAGAATGTATTAGAGAAAAGTACATTATACTAACCAGAAGGAGCTAACTCTTTTTCATCTTCATCAAGAACTTTTACATGTGGAGGAATGTAGTGTGGGAGATCACATGAATATGGATGACATTTCATAATGGAATAAAACGGAGGAATCCAAACTCCTAAACCTTTATCTGAAAGAAAAATCTCAACCATGTGAAGGCAGATAAAATTTAAATATTATATGATCATAATGAATCCACATCTTTTGACAAAAATCCAAGTTATTACATTTATCTTTGTCAGTGACATCTTATTTAGCTGTATCTCAGATAAGTTATACTAGAAGTGTTCTACTTCAGTAGTTCCCAACCTTTCCACCCTGGCGGATCGATAAAATTAAATAAAATGTACTCACGGACGGGCAAAAAATTGAAATGACCGGAACAGAAAAGAATAACATATATGTGCGTAATATAATGCAATGTCGGTCACTCAATATGCTTCTAGACAAAATAAGAACGTTTCAAAATATTTCACACGAAGAAAATCTAGCAAATAACGTGCTGGCCAAAAAATTGGAATGGGTGAAACATAAAATAATACCATATATCTGCGTAATAAAATGCAGTGCTGGGCAGCCATTATGCGTAAGAAAGGCACTCACAAAACATCTCACATAAAAGACATGTACATGCCAAATCATGTACAAACCCAATTTACTCTAGTGAGAATTTTGCTGCTGTTTCGTTTTCAATACAGGATTGCAAATGAGGCCTCAAGGAAGTTTCTGCAACACGTAGCTCCGCAGCGGCATGCAGCCAATTTCTTTGCTTCAATTTAATTGAAGCTAGTGATGAAAATGTTTTTTTTGCATAACGCAGTAACTTGTTGAAAATACGAACAACAGTTCGATTGCTCGATTATATGGCAATGGTATTCGTTATCAAAAAAATATCCAAAATTGTGACAGTGTTTTTTTTTTATATCTGTTCAAAATCCTACTGTGTCTGCTCAAAATACTGGAAAAGATCTCTGCGACCCAGGCTTTTTTGCGCGTCTCTTGATCACCTGCAGGGTCACAACAAGTTTATATCTTACTGAAGTATTATACTGTCCTAGACTATTTTCTGGTTTAAACAAAGAAATATAACGTTTTATATGGATGGTCATATTAATCCAGAAAAGCATGCCGAACAGAAAGAGCACGCGTGTCGATTTTTAGGTTTCTGAATCTTGTGAGATTTGATGGAGCGCATTCGCGATAAATCGGAGCTGAAAAAGCAAAAATTGTGATTACTCGGTGCCAAGATGTCGCGAAAGAAGTCGCAATATGACGACAGAAGATAAATTGCGTAATAAACCAATGCAACTTCGTCTTCCGTGAAGCGATTGAGACGGCATAAGAACAACAAAATTTCTCGGCGGTTGGGAACCACTGTTCTATGTCATAATGTGGTTGACTATCTTAGGTGCTTCAAGCTAACAAAGTAATTTTTGATCAAATAAACCTAAAATAAGGTACCATCTAGAATCAAAACAAACACAGCATTGAAACCCAGACCAAAAGATGGCCTCTGGTCCACAATGACAGAAGATCAGAAAAGTCTATTTCTGAAAATTGTGACAGAAGGTTTCACAGCAGCGATGTATTGATTGATATTAATAGTACCTTCATCACATCCATAAATCCATATGTAACCCTGGGAACATTAGTGGCAAAAATCTCTATTAGTATACTATTATTATGTCCTACATTATAAAATAGCAGCCTACATTCAAGAGTAAGTGATTACATACCATTCTTAACACATTCCATTTTAACATTATTCATGTTATGTTTAATTTCATATCCATCATTACAAGTATATTTCCATGTAGATCCTAATTCTTTATCACCCGTACCTTGAGCATTATCCATTTTTGGTGGTTCAGCACATCTAAAGTAGAAAGTATTAAAATGTATTATCATGTTGCAAAAACTTTCCAGAATCTTAAATTTTTATTTTTGTTTATTATTCTATTCAAAATTTCATAGTTTCAAATAACAACATATATACACTTCTCTAATCTGGATAATGATCTGAATATCGGTATTCAAATCATAGACATCAATATTCGAATCCAAAATTCAAATTTCTCCGTAGATATAAATGTTACGAATGAAATATACAGATTTTCTGAATTGAGGGGACTAGTTGTTAGTGAGTTCGATACAAAAAAGAAACCATTCTTAACATTTTGAATATCACCACTGGTTATACCTAGGTTCTAATACGAGCATAATTTGAACCCTTTAGCTAAATTAGCATACAACATCGAGATGAAACACAAATGTATTCATTGCTCTATGATTAAGTTGACATGCTGAAGATTCAATAAAATTAAAAAAATTCACAGTCTTAATTAATTCATGAAGTTAAAACATGCTCCCAATAGCATAATAATTAGATTACTTGACTTCAGCACAAGATAATTTCATCTCAGGTTCCCATTTCCCAAACCATGTGCAAGTTTGTATGAATTGTAAGTGATCTTTTGATTTACATTGATGTTTGATTATGTCACCATACTCTTGTCTGATTGGTTCAGACAAAAACTCATTGTTATGCTTGAACGCTCTTTGAATTTCATCACTGCAGAAGCAAAACGAGAAATATATTTGTTTAGTGCTTGGCTCTTTGATTGGCAGATCATGCTAAGTGTTAGGACACGCTTTTCATCCCTGTGTAGTTTTGCAGGTTCTAATCCTATAGGAATAATTTTGTGCGATAGAATTGCTAGACTCCTCGCTGCCCTAGGGTGGTTCAAATTCTGTCCATGCTAATGTGTTTGTTATAACGGAGATGAAGAAATGTTTATTTTAATCGCAGCGACCGATGCAATTGCTTACTAGCCAATTAATTAGCTCAATTAGCTCCTATCATTTTATCATTCAACATTGTCGGGATTTAATACATAACTGGAAATTGAAGCAAACAAAATAAAATTTTGAAAGTAGAATCCCCAATTCACTCATCTGGTTAATAATAACTCAGACTACCAATATCAATAACGAGAAAATATTTGCCATTTACATTGTTGGTTCAAGTGGACATTTAACTTTTCTACATTGCGCTTCAGTAACATTATCAGCATTCAGTACCCATGTACCATTTTCAGAACAAGTATAATTAAATGATTTTACACCAGATGGTGTCTCATATCCTGTCAGACATCGATACAATGCAGTTGACTAGAAAAAATAAAACACAAACATTATTTGAATTGATTTTACCACAAAAACATTTATAAGGCATCTTATTTCTGCTGATGCAATATAAAAATTTAGCATTTTAATTAAACTTAAAATTTTTTACTTGAATGAGCGGGGGATAATTTGGGGTTTGTGAAACACTTTCACAAGGTATGCGGAAGTCATGCTGCTCATTAGTTGATAATTTTTGTAGTATTGCTATTCTTTGTACAAACTATGCTTACATTTGCAGATGTCCAAATTCATCTTGTGAGACTTGAAACTAGCAACACGTTGAGTTCTGTTGCAATTTGTGTTGTATTTTTTCTACACAAATTTAACATCTTATGCAAGTCTGCGTTAGTTTGAGACAGTTTGATTTTTATTTTCTGACTAAACGTACTACAGGAATTTTGTTAATACTGTATTATTGTTATGTCACGTTAATGTGAGTTTTTGCTCACCCCTGTCATCTCCTTATGTTCAAAACATCAATTTGTTGCTAGCAAAATCTCAAATATATGTTACCCTAAAAAACTATCCCCTATTTCAGATTTCAAAAAGGCAATGGCAAACAATTTAAAAAAAAACTATGTTGCAGGATAAAATATGGATACATACTTTATAAAAGTTTCCAGCAAAAAGAACAGAATGTGAGTTAGTAATTGGGGGTGGAATCTTGGTGCAAGTTGTTGGTTCGCACCTCACATGTCTGATATCAGTAGGATTGTCAGGAGATCCAAATGTCCAATAACCATCAGTATTACAGGAAGCTTGATGGAAAAATGAAAAAAAAAATCATTACTGCTATCTAAGATGATGCATGGCAATTGTTTATAAATGGGTAAGCATATATCAATAAGTCTATGAGTAATATTTGCAGGATTGAATTAAAGGAAATGCTGCATCAAGTTACTGCTATAATATCAATAATTGGTGATTTATATTCTAAACTGGAAATCTAACAATCAACATGGAACTTTATCGACTTTTGATAACAATCATGATATTTGTTAATAATGATTTTCCAATGCTACGAATCGAGTATTAATTCAAAACATATATTTTGAGTTACATTTAAAATAATTCAATCTATTTACCAGTAATTAATAACTTGATGTCAGTTTCTCACCATTTGCTGAATTTTGTTGTTGTCCATCGACGCTAAGAATATATCCACCATGACACAAATAACTTGCCGTTGCTCCATATTGTGTATCATTATATTTTACTTCGCCATAGGGAATTTGCAATGGCTCAGAGCAACCAACCATAACGCAAACATATTGTGAAGGATCAGGACGCCATAAGGCACTGTTTATGCAAGTAATTGTCAACTTTTTATATATTCCTGGGCTGTTGAAATTAAAGCCATCATTGCATTGGTAAGATGCCTAAAAATAATAGAAAATTAAAAGAAGACAATAAAACAATTTCACCACATGGGAGAACACAACCTTTCAATAGCTTAACATTCCAGGTAAGGCTCGTTTTTTTGAAATGCAATTGTTATTGTGTTTATATAAATGTATTATGTGATATTGTGTCTATATAATGTGATGTTTTTATTAAAAAAAAAAAAAAAAAAAAAAAAAAAAACATTCCAGGTAAGGCATGTAAATTGCTATCCAGTTAAAAGTTTCAGTGCAAGTCAGAAAATGTTGGAAGCGCAGCACCATTCTGTTGAGGAAAGTTCAGTGATCCATTTTCACATATTAAATAAACCCAGACTTCAGGCCTGCAAATTCTGGACAGTGTAGTATGTTAAATAACAGCAGTGTGTTTACAATAAGTCGGACAATGACTCATTCGATGTAGAATATAAAATTTTTAAATTATGCCACATCCAATCAAATACTAACTTTTCTACCTTACTATTGAAAGCCAAGTTATTATAGTTGAGTTCCGCATTCGATATTGCAGGGGGTGGAGTACAAACAATAGGTTTGCAAATCAACGTTTCTGTATCTGGTTTCCATTGTCCATCCAACATACATTTGATAGTAACTTCTGAAGTGCCGTTTGTTACTTCGTAACCAGCCTGGCATCTCACTATCAATTCACTTCCAATACTGTAAGAGTCTCCTAAATATTACATATTGAAATTTGAGGCAAATATGAATAAGCATGGTTTAAAGGTTATATGATAACACAACTTGTTGGGATCTTAAAATATCATTAACTTAAAAATATTCAAGCTGAAGATCATGAAAAAGCTTCAATTATATTCGACATGGGCAAACTACGGCCCGCGGGCTAAATCCGGCCCATTGAGTAATTCAATTTGGCCCGCCTGATGCTGACACAACCAAACTGAAACCAAATTTTGATGTTTTAGCTAAAAAACTCCCAAGGAATTTGTTGAGATTGCGATTAAATTCATTTCATGGCACGAGGCTTATTATTTTGTAACACTGCAAATATTGTTTATGAAATGTAACTTTTACGTCACCCTTACGTGGACGGCCAGTCTAGGTGGGCAACATTTTTGGCCCCTGGTTTAAAAACTGTGTCCACCCCTGATCTATATGATATGCTAAATTGTTTGTGGGGCATTTATCAATATGTAGGAAAAGAAGTATGAGATGTTAGTGGTATTTTATCAAGATCAATGTCCAAGTGCAGATATTCTCAAACTTTTCAAACTCACGACACATTCATTTTTTGTATTACAACAAACCATAGAACATTCGAAAAAACGGACTGAACATTAAATTGCGGCACAGAAACTTTTTCGAATATACATTTATTTATTGTGGTTCAAGAGCTCCCCCAAAATGACTCAATCCATTGATTAATTAAGCCTTTTTTTGAAAATCAAGGAAATCAGGAAAGTTTCTTTTATACAAAAACTACATTCAGTATGTGCAATGAATCAGTAGTATGCTTCAAATTTTTAAAAGAAAGTAAAGATACGTGTAGAACCAATATTTATTCTGTTATTATTATTTTTTATATACTTAACTGGACTTACCAATCAAGTCTGTTTTATCAACTTCTTTCGGTAAACCACAATAAATTGTTTCATTAGAGACACATTTAATTTGTGTGTAATCTGGTTTCCATTCTCCAAAATCTAAATCATGGTACAAAATAAAGTGATCAGCGTAAACTAATAGTGGCTGACTTACACATGCCATTTAATGAGTATGTATAAACATGTGTGAAGATTTTCAAAAGGAAAAAGATAATTCGAAATGGTAGTTTCAAACTATTAGTGACATAAAAGGATCAAGTCGAGTTAGCTTTTCCCAACCAGACAAAATACATTTTACTGAGGGAGGGAATCTGCAGGAAACTAAAGCTAGTTTAAAACCCAGGGTACAGACATCTATTTAAAAATGAACTATTGTTGTTATTTTCGAGTTTTTGTATGGTTTTGGCAAATTATCCAACTAAATTTGCTACAGACAGATCTTTATTATAGAATATATTGGGAGCCATCAGGCCCACACATTGACGGGGTACTCACCACTCCCCAAAACCAGTTGATAAAACTCTTCAAAAATTGAAATCTGTGAGCAATGAAGTCCGGCAGTAAGGAATTCAACGAATTGGTAGTTGAAACTTCAAGATAGTGCACCTCAGTTTAGATAAAACAAAAACTATACCAGAACAAGTTAAATTAACTGAATCCTGTTCAAGTGTGATTGCATACTCTTCTTCGCAGTACAAAGTCACATTGGAATCGCGAGGATAAGTCGTCTCATTTTGACTTTTATCGACAAATAAATGTTCGGGAAGTTTTATTGGCAGGTCACAATCAGCAGGCACAAAAGTTAATAATGCATCAAGTAAATTGTTGACTCGTACTGATGATGCGTTTGAACTAATATATCTGAATAAAACAATAACATCAATAATATAAATGAAAGAATTACAAATAAATATGTTGGCAATATTCAGGGTTTGCACGAGTTCATGTAAACCTGTTTTTAGAACGTTGTGATAATCAATGAACCATTTTCGTTTTATTAGATCAAACGTTGAACAAATGAGTATTGTGCACCGAATATGACGACTATATTGGTTTCGAAAGTTATGTATTAGATTTATGTTAAGTATGTCATGTTAATGTAGCTTCCATAGTGACGTCCATAATACATTTGACGAACCAGTACTAAGTTTGCCATGGTTTTCTGAAGTGAGGGAACCTGTTGTTAGTGAGTTCAATACAAATTTTGTATCCCATCACTGGATAAATAGATGATCGAAATAATCATAACAGATCAAGAAAAAGACCACGATAACCCGTTACTGAAGTTATGACTAATTTAAGCAACTGATTGCATTTGGCATGTAGCGCCAACATCAAATGCTAAAAATTTTAATAATATTGCAAAATAATTGCATTTTTGTATTGTTTTGAAATCGTAATTGTAATTTCGTAAAACATCCATGATAAGATATTCATTTTATATAAAAAAATATTCTTCACTAGAATTTGATTACAGATTTACAAATTGTTTACTTAAAAATAGAATCTCAAGTATAGTGCTACGTTGGGTTGAAATAAATATTTATTTAGGGTTTTTATTCAAGACAAAATGAAAATACAAAAATACCTTTTCTTTCTTGATAATGTTGAGTTTGGGTCAGAATAACTTGTATTGGGTTCAGTAAAATTTATGTTTTGATCAAAGTAGGTCATGTTAAGATCAATAAAATCTGCAACTGGAGATTGGTGGGTTACAGCAGGTTCTGGTTCATCAACTGTATCCTTTTCTTTAATCCATTTTCCACCGGATGAACAAATTAAAACTACAATCGTTTTCTTTGATAGTGCAGATCTATATCCGGGTAAAGCATGATAAATGATGCGATGTCCAACACCAAACCCAGTCACGTTTTTAACAGAATTATTTCTCATTCCTGGATCAGGACAAGCAAGAGGTACGCAACTTGGTGGATTATCATAAAGATCAACTGGAGTCCATCGACCTGTAAAACCATAAATAAGTTATCATATTGAAATACAACCCATCAATTTGAAATTGAAACTACCGTAAAAAATTAATTTTTTTAATAAAGACTTGAAGTTGGGAGAAGATATTTATAGATGCCGCATAAGCTCAAGAAGTGATGTGTCGATATATATATAAATTTTTAAAATATATTCAAGGTATTTATCACTTTTAAAGGCTACTTCAATAATAAAAATCAAATTTGAACAAGAATGTTCAGCACACAACACACATTGGTGAATGATCAGCTCATGCAATATGAAAAAAAGGATAATATCAGCAGCCTATCTTCCCAGTAAGCTAACAGAGCAAATTAAAATGGGCATCCTCACCTAAAAAAGTATGACAAATTCTTTCACTTCCAAATAAATAAGCAAATCTACATAATTAATTAATAAAACAAACCTGTGTTGGAACACTGAAATTGAGAAGATCTAGTACTGGTTACTGATAGAACAAATCCTTCTTTACATATTATAGAAATATAAGCTGATACAGGAAATTCACTTGGTTCTGACAAAGAATAAGATTTTCAATTACAAAAAGTTTAAATATGATACATTAATAAAGGAGAAAATGTTAAATGACAATTCAAGATGAAACCATTAAAGATAAATTGTGTAACTACATAAAGAAGTGGGTCCAATAATAGTTGTTCAATACAGCAAAACCTTTCTCCAATAGCAAGCAACAGACACACTCAATGAATACCAGATTCCAATTCTTTTTTATATAATGCCCAAACAAGTCCCAGTACAAGAGAGCCGGCACTAATATGTAAGTAGCTATTTTGAAGAAAATTTTCCCTTTATAGCACTACCTACCCAATTTATTACAACTCGGGTGAGACGGTGGGTATTAGATTCAAACCAGATATGTGTAACCTGTGATGTCAATACAGTAACATCTAACGCTTCAACTGCTAAGCTATGGCGCTTGGGATATGAATTAATACAAGACATATCGTATTAAATATGATAGAATATTAAATTTCAATATAATATTCACTACATATGCTTGACATCATGTCTATATCAAAGAAGACATTTTATAATACAACTTAATATGTACTGTATAGGTCGGGTAATGACATTTTTTGTACAAGGATAATAGGATAGAACAAACTAAAGATGAAAATGACAGTTCGAAAATTTTGCATAAATAAAAACTTTATTGCGAATAGAAGAGGCACCTGAAATGCATTCCCTCACTAATATATGGCATGTTCTAACCAAACATCTGAACATCAAGTTTAGGATTTACCTGGATTGATATCGGTTAGTAGAACTGCATCAGATATGATACCAGGATGTATACAATGTATTATTTCACATACAAATGAATCTGTATCAACTGTCCAACTTCCATCTTCAGAGCATTCAATCAATATTTCTTGTTCACCCCTGAAGTTAAAAAAATTTTCAAATAAAAAAGTTAAAAGTTCTTGGTGTTTTCATTTTCATTTAAATAAAACAACTGTTTTCATAAAAGCAAAATCTCAAATCAGATTATAAAATCAAATTAATATTGAAATACATTCACTGAAATTCGTCAAATTGGGACATGAACAGAAATATTCATTAAGTGATAATCAACTATTTTGAATATATACTGAAATAACATGTACAAGTTTGATTTTTAGCAGAATCATAATATAATGAATATCACATTTTCAATTCATATTTGGCATCTATAGGCATAAATAGCAAACAAATGCAGTTTACTTCAAGCTTAAATGAAATTGAAAACTTTGATTTGATTTACAACATTTGACCTTAAAACCTTGACTGACTTTAAAATAAAATAAGTGTACTATAGTTTTGGGTTACATTGCTCAGTATATACGAATCCTATGCATTGTATTTAAAACAAGTAGCAATAGCAGTTACCGTGCGGATTTTTCTATTCCAACAAGCCAGTATTTATCAGGACACGACAATGATATCTGATCATTATAGTAATATGATGAATTATATCTTCGATTTGTATTGATCTCTATCATAGTATTTATATCAGGAGCATCACATTGTATTGGTTCGCAAACTAATGACTGAGGGTCTGGAATCCATAATCCTAGTTTTCCACATTGTATATTAGCATTTAATTCATTAGTTTCAAGAAATTTGTATCCAATATTGCAAAAATATGTTGCAATGTCTTCATACTTTGTGCCATCGACAACTAATGCGGTATTTTCAATCAAACCTGAAAAAAAAGAAGAAACTGGTCAAAATGTTCTCCTAATTACTGGTTCAAACATATACAACAAATTGAAATGTGAAATAGAGTTTTTAAGATTTTCATGTCTGTGCTTGCAAGTCAAGCTTTCACTTGTAAACTTGTTAATACTGAAATCTTGAAAAAAATTCTATTTGAACATATTGCAAAATAACAATAGATTTTAAAGCTGATCATTTCACAAATTTCATACCTCAATTAGTTTTCATAAAAAATTTCATAAAAGAGTTAATAATACCGCTTTATTACTGGTTCAAAGGCAAATATCAAATTTTGTCCCGCCATTTAACTCAATATATTTGGGATACAAATGCAAAAGATGAAATAATAAAAAATGTCATTCCAACCAGGTTTAGATATATATTAGTTGTAAAATGCAAAATCTATACAAACAATGTAAAAGGATAAATATTTAAATTTGGGTTTTTTAATAAAATTTGGCTTCTTGTTGCAATAGGTTCAAAAAAATAATGCCTACTAAATCTATTCATAGTGTGAAGCAATATTCAATAAAAAGTTACAGTGGAAGTTACATTTTTCTTCTTTTCACAAAAGGGCGTTTCCAAGTTTAGGCCCTTTAAGTTAAAGACTCGACTCGCAGAGACGGATACACAAATTACATAGAAGTTTCACAAATATTAATGTAAAAATCGTTCTATATTTTTTAAATATTCTTTATAAAACTTTACCTGGGTGGGGACAAGATGATATATTGCAGGTAATATCAGTCATATCTGGATACCAATACGATTCATAAACTCTTTTTATATTTTCACGATCAGTTTCTACTTCATTTCGGACAACAGGAACTGTTGCATTCAATTTACAAGTCACATCTAACATAAAATCATCAGAACCTCTAAGAGTAGATCCATGTGGACATACATAGTACACATGATCATCAATATGATATTGAATTCTTGAATCTAACAAACGCAAGTTTGCCACAACAGGAGGAGGATGACATATAGCTACAATGCAGTGAAATAATCCAAGTTCAGATTCATCTCCGGGAACCCATTCTCCTTGTAAATCACATTTGAATTTGATTTCAGTTGTTCTGGCATCGATTTGATATCCAGATTTACATCTCATTGTGACTTCATCCCCTGCAGTAAACTTTTCTTTATATTTCTGGAATTGAAATTATTTTTTCACAAGGAGAGGGAAATTAATAAGGAAGTCTAACATCTTTGATATAAGAACATGAGGCAATGTTTATGTTTGTGGGAATGCTTAGATAAATATGTATCTATCACTATCTATTATATATGCTACATCAGAAGGTAACTTGATAGGATTCTTCAACACTCCAAATTAAAAAGGAATGCGTAGAGAGGAAAGTTGATAAGATGGTTTAGTCATGTGGTGAACCACAGCCTCTCTCCTGGTTACCAGTCCATGTTGGGTACAGAGGAATAGTTAAGTAGGTTTTTGTTCCAGATGCATGGACTTGATGGCGAAAGTCGAACTTAAGCAGAGTAATCAGCACTATGGTGTCAAAGGTTTTTCAAACGCTTAGCACAATGCGCAAAACGACGAGATGCGACTCCTTCCATCAATTTTTGAAATATGCTGTTGATTGTTTCGCATTATTATTGAACCTATTTCATATATCGATACCATTACAAGCTGCTATGTATATGTCGATTGAAAACTAAAGTTGATACAAACCTTGGTTTCATTGTAAAAATAGGCATGTGTCATCTGAGGTAAAAGACCGCATTCCACTCGGTCACATCTTATGGAGAAAGGTGGAGGAAACCATCGACCATCTCCCATACATTTGACCCTTCGTTCTGATAACTTGTTTCCAATTTTAAAACCTTCATTGCATTGATATAAGACCTAAGATAATACAACTGTGATTGAGTCTAAGGGTCTAATAAGAATATTCCACATTGCAAGAGATTTCTGAAACAAAATATAGCAAAAAATTCCTCTATCAAAGAAACTCTTGAATCCTGATAACTCCCTGTTAAATCTGATGTTAAGTCTTGAAGGAAAACTTACTTCTTCATGTACAGAATAATTTTCTCCAACTTTGATGCCGTCAACAACTGTACCAGGATCACCACAAGAAACTGGGACACATTTAAGTTGAGCAGGGTCAGGATGCCATAAACCTGTCTCATTACAACGAATCTCAGAATAAGTTCGAGATACTGTAAACCAAAATCCCTAAAAAACATTGAGGTCATTAAACAACAATGAACTGATCTGAACCGTTATTTGGTTAACTGGAAAAGTAATTACAGGTAAACAAAAACAATGTTGGAGTACTGGCAATGATTTCAGATATTATTCCGCTCACTAAAAAGGTTTTAATATTTACAGATATATCAAGACAAGACTTGACTTATAATAGACAAATGTTACTGTTAACAATAAACTGATAAGGAATTCTGAAATATCAGAAAAATAAACAATCCTAATGATATCAGCAAAATTGTATCGCATTTACTACTGTTGAAATGTACAACAGTGAATTTGATATGAAACTTTGAAAAGAGCTTTTCTGATATTTGCCACTGATAAAAAACTTTTGTCACAATGTTCACCAGTCCACACATTCATTATGTTCAAATCCACAGATTGTCAGGAAATTCGTTATGACAGTGCTTTTAATTCAGTGATTCAAAAACTTTAAAATCATAGTATGATATACTGTATACATATAAAACAAACAAAGAGAAATTTTAAAAGGGTTTATGACAATACTTACCATATCACACTGATACTGCACAATACTATTGTATCCAAACAACTTCAATTCATCATTCGTCCCATTATAAACCAGTGATCGAGTACTGTTAACATTTTTCGATGAATTTGTATTGATGTCACCAGTATTATTGAGATTGGTGGCATTAATTGGTGATGTTTCGTTTACTTGATCCATTACTAATACTGTGTCACTAACACGCGCACTATTTGCGATCTGACCAGGATCATGACAATGTAAAGGTACACAAGATAATGCATCATGAATATTTGGCAAACTCCAGGAACCATTCCAGAGACATTGAGATTTGAGAATATTACTCCCATCCATGTCACTAAAATGGTAAAAAAAATATGCTTTTTGAATCTTGTTCAAAAATGAAGTGAAAGAACAACATTTCAAGTTTTAAGGCTTGCAAAATTTCAACAAATTCGTTCAGGATGAGCTTCCTATTACACAAAAATGAACAATAGACGAAACAAAATATTTACATTAATAATAAAAAGTATCATTAAAATCTGATAGCATATGTTCCTGTGTAAAATTTTGCTCTATGAATAAAGCACCACAAACTACCGTAGTATTCATCAGTTTGGGTACCCGGACTTCACTAGTAGCTAGCAACATCATCTTATGATCAAAATAGCTACCTTTGTATAAATTGATTTCTATCTGTTTCATCTGAAAGAGAATCACGTTCAATCCAAAATCCAGGCAGGCAGACTAATTTGATATGGTCAGAATACATTGGAATGTATGATACATTCAATTTATATCCAAAAACAATGTCACCTCTGTATGGTGGAATAGAACTTGGAGTTTCCAGCATTTGCATTACCTATAAAAAGTTTGATACTCCATGGTTTTGTGAAATATGTCTGCAAAGTTGCTCACATAAAAGTCTTATTAATATTCAATGAGCGATTAAAAGGGATAAATTCAGTGAAATTGGCACTTGTTCTACATTAAAAATTGAACATGAACAAAACAATGAAATGAACAAAAAACAGTGATGTTGAAATTGTTTAAAGCCTTGAGTTTGATACACATAATCTATATATTTGATATCGTTTATGTGCAATGCTTGTATGTACACTGAATGGTAGCTAATGAAACCATACAAACATAATATTACCAAGTACAGAGGATTCAAATAAAATTTTCAAATTATTTCATCTTCAAAGTTAAACAGTAGTTTCATAAGCAGCCAACTCATTGCTTAAGCTTTGGATCAATAAAACAATGTCTACAATAATTCAACAAACCTCTTCCTTTGTATACAACAAAGGATCTTTGGTGTCTAACACTTTTTGAATTATTGCTTTGGAATGAGATGTGACATTAGGAGACGGGCAAGTCACAGGCAGGCAAGCCATATTATAAGGATCTGGGTCCCAAAGACTGTTATCCAAGCATGTTATTGAAAAAGAATAAACTCCCGGTACAATCCAGAACCCAGTTTTACACTTGTATTTAACTCGTGCACCGACATCATAATTTGTTTCCACATGAGAGAATACATCAAAGAAACGATCTTCAAAAACAAACATAGGATTGAAGTGTGTGAGAAGTTAACAAGAAGATTTTTTTGGCAGCAACAACCAGCAAAATATTCATAAGCAAATATGCATTCCACTGACTATTTTAAATATAAACTCACAAGCTATATATATCCTTCTGATTTAAAATAAAAAATGGGACTGTTTTGGCTTTGGTATTTGCATGCTCATAACTTTTAAAATATTTAGTTTCTTTTAAAATATATGGCTTACATCTCTAAATGTGTTTGTCAACCCTGCTGTACTCTTTTAAGTCAGCCAATTAAAAAACAAGTCATCATAAAGTTTTGGAGTAAAATCCACATATTGCATCATTTCACTGAGCAAATATATTCATTTAGAATAATCAAGAATGGTTGTAATTATTCATAAGAAATAGCATATAAACATCACCAGGTTTAACCGTAAATCTAATAAGACTACAACCACATGAAGAATGGGAGATAATATTCATAATAGTAAAGAAATATATTCAAACCAATTACTTTTTGCATCGTCTGGTATAGATTCTGTATTTTTTCAACAGAAAATGCACAGTATTTCGTACTTCTATTTTAGAAAATGCTTACGAGAATCTGGTTGACTATCTTCATGAACATCGTCAAATTCATTCCACACATCAGCATTTATTATTTCAATAGGTTCACCACAGCTAACAACAGAACATTCAATATCATGTGGATCAGGATACCATTCACCAAAGCTTCAAACAAAATATAAAAAAAGAACTTTCATGATATCAATATTTTAAAACCGTTCATGTTAGACATTTCAGATTAGTGGACATTCTAATAGAATAAATGTTACTCTAAAGAGAATGTCCCAATGTTCATCACAATGAACCATGTTAACTACACTCTAATTCACCTGTTACAAACGGATTCCTCATAAAATTGTCCTTCTTTCATTATACAGATATTCATTCCAATGTCATTACTTCCATATATCTTCCAATAACTCTCAACATTAGTAGCTTCATGATCCCCTAAGTAAAACATTGATAGAGGTCTATCTTTTGATTTATAATCTCTGAATACAATTTAATAACTTATGTAGTATTGAATATTTACATTTATATATGCATAGCTATCGATAGGTTTCATTGAAGCCACGAGAACTTCTTACAAAAATAAGTTACCAGATTCATATCACAGAATAACATAATAAACAGGTAAGTAAATAAATTAATCAAAGTCAGTATAAGAATGAGCTATTAACAGGAATTAACTAACAAATTTTCTAATCTGTTTTACCTGTTACTAATGGAATGACGTTACCCTGTCCAGACCAATATGCTTTATCATCAGTTACAGTTGTTAGATATCCGCCTCTGCCAGAACCTCGTAATACAATTAACCATTCATTTGTATGACCTGATGAGCATGTCCACATTTGAAAAACATTTCCTTCATCACAAGGTTCAGCACGCAATGGCACAACATCATCCTTGAAAACACTTCATTTTGTTAATGTTTCACAAAATTAATCAATGACACGATGGAAACATTTTTAAGAATTGAAAGCTGAACAGTTTATTAGTTCATTTGTCTAATAATTATAAATATGCTATCTCTTAAACCAAGTATACTAAAGTTCCAAGAAAATTGTTTATCTACAACAGGGGTCACCAACCCGTTGCCCGCGGGCACCAAGTCACCCGTGAAGACCATGTCAGTCGCCCGCAAACTGTTCCGAAATAAGCTCAATAACCACGCTTATAAGAAAGCTACATCAATTTATTTTTGTCATGCTATTCTTGTATAAATCACACTTATGTCTGTACGTGGGAACTGGGTATGACAATATGTGAATTATTTTTTTGTAACGATCATCCTGATTAGTATTTCACCTCAGTATTGTGACGGGTCATTTAATACTTTCTCAATTATGATGTCACACAGATATCACATTCTACGAACCCGCGTTTTTTCTTGTCCGTTGATTTGTGAAGCAGCAATAATACAATTATAGATTTCAAAGAAAAATGACAAAAAAACGAAAGAAAACCTACCATTTTCACGAGGAAGAAGAGGTGGATTTTTTTTTACCACTTCGTGTATGTCTCATTCGCGGGGCGATTATAGCAATGACAAAATGAGGAGATATTTCACATCTTGTCACTATATATTGGACAGCGTGGTAAGAGCAAAAAAAGATCGCCGTTTTAATCAAACAGTTATCCTATTTTACGATACCAGTGTTTGGTTCAAGCTATCTTTGTGAATCAACTTTTTCTGACATGAACTCCACCAGGAACTAAACACGGAACACTCCTCATTGACGAAAATCTGCGAGACTCGCTCGTAGTTACAGTGCCAAGTTACATCCCGTAATACAACACACTGGTGGAGAGCATTAGACCAAATTTGTATGATTTTGGTTTGCTCCTCGTTGAAAACAAGATATTCATAATTAGCTAAATGTGTTTATAAATGTAACATTTGACAGTACAACAGTCAAGTTCATTTTATCTTAGGCTTGTGCATGGTGTTCGTAAAAAAGTAGGTACATTGTGGATCTGTGGTTTCCGAGGATATTATTGTAGTGATCACTTCAAAAACAATTTGAAAAATGTTCAGTTTGAAAATGGAAGTGCCATAGATAGTACTTTATTTTCTATGTTGTAATAATCGTTTGATTTCCTGAAGAATCCTAAATGCCAGTTTTATCAATAATTGAAGCTTAATCGAGCAAATTGACTTTTTTAGAAGTGTACATTGGACTGGTATCTGGACTGGTACCCAGAAAGTAGCCCTCGGCTTCGAAAAGGTTGGTGATCCCTGATCTACAAGAAGATTTGTTGACCAATTCATTTCAACTATTTCTATAGTATCCAAAACTGCTATCTATCCCAGAGACTGTGAATACCCATTCCAGATATGTTCGTTTTTTTTTTAGAATGTTTCTCTCAGTATGAATTTGACATTAACAGTGTGGTTCACTGTGTTTTATATGTGCAAGTAAGAAAGCGGATGCCTTTTCCATTTCATTTTTCAGAGGTTATTTTCTGTCGCTTCTATTTTACAATACTCAACAAAATATTGCTTGTTGTTTTGATTTTTTTCCTGACACATGAACCATGCTTTTATCCTTGATTTTATATTGCATGTACTATCTGTTATAATATATTCCTTTGACCAAATAACAATCCAGATTTCATAAGTTACCTTTAAATTTGGAATCGCTGCAGCAGTCAAGCATCTGTCAGTAGCATGATTTTTCAAGTGAAACGACCATTGCCAAACCCACCAATGGTACGGTGTATCACGTCCATCACAGTTGTTATCGAGGGTAACATCAACCACATCCGTGCTTTCTGTTGGAGCAATCTCTGATCTGACAGCCCCATGCAATCTTAAACATAATCCCCAGTGTGGGCTATGTATTTTAAATTGCCTTCTGATCCAATTTCTTCGAGCACAATAGTACCTATGAAGATAGAAGAATCTGGCATCAGCTATTAAATGTAAAAATATTGACCATGCATCAAAATAAGTATCTTCTGCCAGACTGCCGTCTGGGTCGGACGTGTTTTTGTTGCTCTGTTAGATGAAAGATCAATCAATGCTGTTGGACTGGAATGCTACGCGCTGTGTGTTTCGGTATTTACTATTAGATTTGTATCTCGTGATATCAACATGATCAAGGCCCATCCACCGGAATTAAAGAAGTTTATGGATAAAAGATTGGATTTAAAGTTTGTGTTTGGCAGTCGTCGGGTGCGGTCGCATTTTTGAACGGCGCAGAAAGATTAGATTGACAACAATGAACCAGCACTTAAGGAATATCAACAAGTAAAGGCCGAAATATGAAATTACATGGCAGCATAAAGGCAACATACGGACATCATAACAGAATCGAAAGATGAATACAACAGGGATTGATTCAGATATTTTATTTTGTGACAAAGAGTATGATATACTGCTATTTCTAGAAATTCCGCTTGAATACTGAGTATTCAACTATATATGTGTAAATAGTTTGCAGTGTAACTTACAGTGTAACATTTTTAAACATTCATTTAGTGGCATATTTTTGATTTGTTCTCTCTGTGTGTATACCGGTACTGTTTTAACAATGTTGGCCACGTCAATGTATCAATTAGGCTACAGACCTGCTCACGTGTGATTAGTGTTTTTCCTAATAATTGCTTTTATGAGTGTCCGCACACCGAATTTGCCGCCATGGTTTTGCGTTTGTTTGTATATTAAACCACTTATCACCTTTTCCGCAATGCCCAATCTAGCAATCAGTGTAGTTTTTCATGGCTTGGTTTTTCTTAAAGCTTTCATGGCTTCATGAGTATGACTATCGTCGCAAATTTATTACATTCTACTCCCCACATTATCTTTGCATGAGGTTGTAAGTATTGGTCATTATCAACGTAATTGTTGAAAGAGAGTACAACAGCCCGAAAGTTTATTACTATCGTGTATTTTGTTTTTTAAGTTTGGCCCAAGCCTCATTTAATTGGGTTTGTGTTTTTGTGTGCGTGCTGGTGGGCAGGCACATGAGATACTTCATGTTTTAAACTTTTTTGTAGGTTTTGCTTGTCCTCCAGAATTCTCCATTTTAAATTTAGGTTTGCTATGGAGTTTTCGAAATAAACTATCTATCTATCTATCTAATTACAACAGCAGTTAAACTGGATCATAAAAATTTTAAATAATATGAATAAATAGTCAAGTCCAGATAAGTTTGGTAATTATATTTTTAGTTTGATATATTACAAGAGAACATATGGATACAGTATGCTAATTAATTTGCATTTTAAACTCTCTATATTAATAGGCTACTAAAAAAACCAACAATTATCAATCGACTGAATTTACCATAATTTCTTTATGCCTGGGAATTTTTCAGCAGAGCGTAGAGAGTCAATGTCTTCTTGCAGATGCTTTCAAATTGTCGGTAAGTAACAAAACTATTTTTATTTCATTTCTGATTAATTAGTAACAACCACCAGTCATGGCAGTCTGGCGACAAGCCTCTAACTTTACAGAACTGTTTTAATTTGGTATTTATCAGAGTATATTTATTTTTTTCAAGTATTTGCTTGAGGCTTTAGCACGCCATACAAAAATTTTTCATGGGCCACTTTATTTTGTTGAATTTAACAAGCAAGTTGAGACTGAGTTACTTGATCCAAGTATATAACTTTTGCTGACAATAAAATTGTTTATCACCTCACCTTACATGACTCCCAGATGCATAATCAGTTCCAAATCTCGCAGCTCCTGCCACATCATCAGGTTGCTTGCAATAAATTCTTTCACATTGTACATTATCAGGTGGAGAAGGATTCCATAATCCATCTTCATTACAAGTGAAATTCAAAGAAAAGGAATCTTTATCAAACCAATAACCTGAACAAAAATGTAGGACTAGATAAGAATTACCGTAGATATTTATTCTTGGAGAAACAAAAACTATTAAGATAGCTAAATCATATGACAAACCAAAGCCTCTCGTCCAGTTACCAGTCCATGTTAGGTATGGAAATAGTTAACCAGCTATTTGATTCGAGATGCATAGATATAATGGTGGATGAAGCCGTAACAAACCAGGGGTTTCGTGAAACACACTACGGTGACAAGAAGTCAACAATCCTGTTGCACATAATTTTCTCCACAGAATTCGAACCTGAGAACCCATGCAGGGTAATCAGAGGTGTGATGATAAGCATATTCCTAATACTTGCACCAACTGGCGAGTAACTAAACACTTTTACCTTAACAGCATCTGCTATTTTATCATTCAACAAATTGCAGACAAGGATCAAAGTTCATGACACTTGCATAATGACATATTTATGAAAAAACATATTTTACTTTTTTATGATTGACACCAACTTCTTGATGGCATAATTAGGTGGCAGTACATGGCATCTTGAAATGAGTTGCATAGAGAGTTGCATATGAGAGTTGCAAGAGAGTTGCATTATTTTTATCCTAAAACGATCATTTCAAAATGCCATGTACGGCAAAATCCAATATTTTAACAATAAGAAATGAAAATCAAATCAGCATACCAGGTTCGCATCGGAGTGTCAAAATATTTTTGTAGCCATATATGGTTTGCTCATCTATTTGCATTATCTTTGCATCTGATAATGTTGACGATGAAAGAGTATAACATGATATTGGAACACATGTTGTATTCTGTTTTATGTGATCAGGTATCCATCTGGAATTTATAGAGTCTATGTACTAATTTTGATATCCAGTAAGTTTATTTTGACTCTATAATCACCATAAAGATAATACTTAAATGATAAAAACAAGGATAAAAGCATTGGTAAAAGTGTAAACTATTGAAATATTACCACCCTTTAGAACAGATGTCTGGAATACTGAAATTATCACTTTATCCATCATAATTCATTTTGACCTCATAATCGTTATGCTACAATTATAGCTACAATTTTCTGTTGGGTACCATTATTGTATATTTAAAAATAATCAATTTCAAAGAGACCTACGATATTCATTTCTAATATACTTTATTACGATAGGTAGAAAGAGTTAGACAGCCATATAACCATGACAAAACGTGAAGTTGAACAAAAAATGATTTTTGATGATTTGTAGAATATTTTTTAATAAGAAAAATAAGAAGTTAGAAATCCTAAGTGATATATTTTCAGTTACATCTCACCGTCCATCTTTACTGCAATAACTAAAAACAATGCTGTGATCTCTTGAATACCAGAATCCTTTATTACATTTGTAGGTCAATCGTGAATTGTAAACATTTCCATCATACGTCATGTTCGCATTTTCTATCGGTTGAGGGTCGGGACACGTCACCTGCAGATTATATTATAAATTAAGATGCTTATATATTACCAATCAAAATGTACAAATTTTCAGTGAATAATAAAGCATTTAATAATGCTTTTAAATACAAAATAAAAATTAAATTCTTGTTGGAAAAGCTTTTGATTTTTTATTCCTCATCATTGCATTTGTATGTTTATAAGTATAAATTTCGACTCCATAAAGAGCATGACAGACGATATAGTAATTGAAAAAAGCAAATCAAACTGATCAAGAAAGCAAACAAAACCTTGGGTAGGATTTAAAATGTGTGTGTAGAATTCAAATAAGAAAATTATTTATTGAAATATATATCCAAGATGAATATTGTTGAAGTCTACTGACTTCGAACATTCCCAAATTTTCCATATATCATATACCGTATGTACAATGAATATATCAGTATCACGGATATTTAATGTAGAGCAATGAACAGGTCCTCAAGTGCATAACTTTTACCATAACAGCGTTGAATGATATGACAAAATTCATGTGCATAAAACCATGAAAAATACTCATATTCGTTTTTTATCATCTCAACCAAGTATTCTACATGTGAACTACTGTTGAAATATTTCACAAACCGATTTGCATAATTCTTTATCCCCAGGCAATGGTTGCCACACACCATCAGACATGCATGTTGCATTGTGTTGTAGTTTAGTGGCGCTGAGCCATGTGCCACTTAGACATTCATAGGATGCCACTGACGTATAAATGTAGGATTCATCTGAACAGAGAAAGTTAAACTGTCAGAAAAGACATAGAAAGCAACGAAAATTACTATATGGCTTAGCAGCTCGACTATGCCAGTATTTTATATCATAAAAAGTTCCAAAATAACCAATTTATCCAAAAGAAAAATGTACCACAAAAATGAGAATGCCTTGTCAAAACCATATGGACCAGAAAGTTACAGACTGAACCAATATAGAGATAACTAGTAAAATCACAGAATCTACAGCAAATGAAAGTAAATGGCATATACCTGTTACACTGACAAGATTCATTCCCATAATTTTGGGAGGTTTTTCACACTTAATTTTCGTACATCTAATGTCATTCACTGCTTCTTCTCTGTTTACTCTATTATCAATAAAGTTCTCCACATCTCCCTCGCGTATTTTTCTTGGCTTCACTTCCCAGTGTAAAAATTTGTTACAAACAATTGTCATGCTATACATGGAGTATGATTCAAGCCAATATCCATCTTTACATGTGATTTCAACTTCAGAACCATATTTAAATTGCATATTGCTTGTGTCGTTTGTTTCAAAAACTGATATTGAGTTTTTAGGTTCAATTGGTATTGGGCATGCCCATCTACGTGAAAAAGAGTGTTGTATTAAAAAGAGAAGTTGGTATGTTTGGAGATTGTTAGAAATTATTCAAAAGAAATTTAGTATCAAATAATCATATTAATACAAATAACACTATAAATATCATTCGCTACATACCGTTGAAATAAATTTTACCTATAAATATATTTGTGGCCCGACGGTTGGCACATCGTAAGCATTAGGAATATTACCCAGCATGGGTTCACAGGTGCAAATCCTGTGGGGGAATAACTATGTGTAAAAAGATTGCTGGACTGCTCGCCAAAGTAGGGGTGGTCCCAGAACACCATCTGAAACTCCACGCATCCGAAACAAATAATTGGACTAATTCCATACCCAACATCGACCGATAACTGGACGAAAGGTGTGGTACGCCATGTGATTAGCCATCTTGTTGTCTTCAATTTCCCCCAGGATAAATATAAATATGAAACAGCAAAATAACATTTATATTTTTATCATTTATCATAGAATTTACTGCTGCAATTTCATTTTTGAAGTTAAGCCAAAATCTTCACTTACTGAGCTGGTTCTTCACAAATGAAACCAGGCAGCATTGTATCACATTGTCGTACCTCCAATTTTACATCATCTTTTCTTGGTACAGAAATACTCACGCACATCTCAGGTCTTGTTCTGTGTTCTGGATTACTTTTATTTGAACGTTGACATAGTGAATCAGCAAAAGTTTGCGACTTGAACAAAAACGATAAAATTTGAGAATTGTGTGATAGAAATCATTCATATGTTGGCTTACTAGTTTGCTTAGTTCATATATGGTATTCTTCTATAATGAATTTCAAGTAATGGAGATCAATCAAACTCTTAAGCCTCAACGAATTTAAAACATATGAAAAAACAAAAGTGCCTTCTTTTGACTGCTTTATGTTCAACGTGATATGAAAAATTCTTATCCTGTATTTTCAATGTTTTTGCTGTGTTGCGATGTTAAACTGGCCAATGCTGAAACCACTGTGCCATTGCATATTATCATTTGTAGGTTGAAAATGATGCCATTACTTTTGCAGATGAAACACATCGAAACAAATAATAATATAGAATTATCACTCACTTTACATTCTTTCAGTTCACTACTACCAGGATCAGACGAGAGTCCTGGTGACAAACAGGACTCCAGAGTGTTTGGCATACGATTCACTTTCTCACCATTTTCATCATAAATAAAGGCACAAGCACACCAATCCAATTCTGAAACACAAAATGGATATCCAACTCCAGGTATTTATCCATGATATGGAAGAAACTTGATAAAACGTTCTAGATATAAATTATTTTACATTAAGTGCCAATTGACAGTTTTATATACACCTGCCAGACAGCAGTGGTTGTCATAAATTCGATCTAATGCATGCAAATGTTAGGAAAACTTAAAAATAGCATACGCTCAGTGCTCATGTACTCAGAAACCCGAGTTGTACTGGCTAGAGTAGCTCCAGTCATATTGACTCGACATGGATCATCATCTTCTCTAAAGAAACTATTGAAATTTGGAGAAGAATCTTTATGCACCAAGAATATTGAATCTAAAAACAAAAGTTATCAATGGTCTTACACTTTTTATAAGCTGAAAAAATAAATTCTCTGACCTGAAGTTGGATAGCGAGAAGCATTCAGAAACAGTTGTCAATGACACTGAAAGGATTCAGTTAGAACTAACTAATCCTTAGTTCGTATGTTGCTCTGAGAATATTAGGTAATAACAACAGCAGATAATCTGGTAGAAATCGTTATACAAAATCTGATTCCCAAGTTTCAAAAATTTGGGTTTGCAAATCCCAAAAAACTTCCAATACAAGTTTTGTTTTTGTTGGTTGTAGTTCAGAGCCTACATAACTAAGCTATCTTTCAAAATATAATCACTCCATAAAGTGACAGGGCACAATCATGATAGAAAATCAAACACAAATGCAAACAATCATATTACCAGGTTGCTTGAAATTCCAATGACATAAATAATAAAAGTCAGGGAAGGTGTGCCACATTGCCAAGTTTCCTCTAGCTCTGTGTGAACCTATACGAATTTCACCATTTGGATGTGATTGCTCTAACACAATGTAAGATTTCGGATTATGCCTGCAAAAATAAGAATTTTAATAAAATCAAATACTATCACTATTAACACATATCGTAATACATGTAATGGTAATTCGAACAGTATGTTAACGTTTTTGATGACTTATTTCTCGTTACCATGTATGTATATTCACATTTATACCCATTACGGGTTGTAAGTATTTTAGGCCACAGATCCCCGATAATTATGAATACACATATTTATAGACCATTTCAGCATGGACTCGCATTTTCTTTAAAGAACTGGTTCAATCAAAGAGTCTATTGCACTTTCAAAATACATGCTTATTCAGAGCAGGTGAAACTTCAAATGAAGAAAATGATAACAAACATAAATTTTGAGCGCCACTGACTGAAGGTTAAAAAAAAACAATTGGCAATTTAGTGCCACTAGTGATCATTTAATTTATCAACAAATTTATGAACAAACATTTAAAAAATCAAAAATGCCTTTTTGCGATTTTGATGGTCATTTTTCTACTCTTTTATTGAAAAAAACAGCAAACGCAACTTTCGAGCAAACTGAAGATGTTGAATGAATCATTAAATGCTACTTTGGTATCACATTTCCGTTAAACTAGCCCTTCTGGCTTGAGTAATCTTTTCCGTAATTATCAAAATTAGTTTTGAATAAATAATGCACTTGAATAACTATATATCGGGTAGACAATGTTGATTATTGAAGAACTTTAGATAATGTTATATTAAATCACTGAAACAAAATTACGTTAGGTTTAAAAATTGCAGCGACAAAGTTGATAATTTCTCACAGTACACTAGTGTGCCACAGAACACAGTTTGAGAAATACAGCGTTACCAAAACTGCTCTTGTTTTCATTTTGAAAAATTATTTAATAATAACCTTCGAACAAAAACAGATCATGCAATACATTAATTTCAGTTGTAAATGCTGATTTATTGAAAATATAATTATTAGGTAATAAATAAATTCACCTAACGGAAACAAAAACATCTCATGATTATTTGATTCACTCAATAACACACCTTAATCTCAATAAATAACCGTTCTCAGGTCCACAGGTAAACATTTGTGATTTATTATACATATCACATTCTGATAGAAGCACAGAATCTGGAATTGTTTCGTCTGAATCTCCTGGATGTTCTTCCGAAGTAAGACACAAACCTAAAATATCAATTTCAAAATATAAGTAAATAATGGGTAAACCATTCATATGCATATTCATATCAAAATGAAAGTGAAAAAAATTTCATGCACTATTAAAAGATAGAAGAATTTTCATCAATTAAAATAGGTTAAATAATTTCAGTGAGATAATAATCAATAAGGAAAATTTGGACACCGAAATGGCAAGTTGTTGAGTTGTCAATGGCAGACATTTTTTTATGTAATGGAACATTGCTTGTGCTACTTTAACGATAATATAGCAGCAAAAACATAAAAAATTAATTAAATGAAGCTTCGGCTAAAATACATCCTCTTTTTAACAAGCCCATTATTCTTCCAACTGACAGAAACAGCAATACGGATACTGTTTACTTGCAGGAAGAATTATGAACACAGATTCAAACTTTCCATTACTCCCCTGTTATATTGCATTATTTATGCTGAACTTCAGTTAGACAATTACGTCATCAACCACTGGTAAGTAGTTGAAAAAACTCTCCATTTTATTCTCTTGAATGAGAAGAAACCACAGAGTGTTTCTAACTTTTACTGAAAATTCAGATTTAAAACTGAGGAAAAAATTAGCCCCTTCCTCTTCTTAAATAATGATTTAAACATGACAGAGTACAAAATTTTGTAGCATTTGATATAAAAAAAAATAAATGTCTATCAAACCATTTGTTTAGTAAAATTAACAAATGGTTTCCTTATTAAGAATTAGTGATAGGATTACATTACCACATTCTGAATAAATGATGATCAAGTGAACTCCATCCATATTATCAACTTATTAATTATGAGTGAGTGTACCGTAAATGACTTTCTGCCAAAACAATACCTGCGTCGAGATTGTATAGATGTTGATGAGTTGCCCACATCCATTTCATTCCTACACCTTCATTATACATACATGACTGACTAAATACTTTTTTACTTTCAGGATCACCGTACATGCATCTGAAGAAAAGTGAAAGTAAAAAATTTGATTTTTAAAATATGAAGTGTATAATGACCAGAATAACTTAGATTGAAATGACCTGTCGTTATGGGAAACAACTTTCTCTTTTTCCATAGTAACAGCAAAACTTTGAATCATAAATGTTTGGTTTTGTAGTTTATCAACGTATATTTGATCTTCTTTCAAAGTTTCACCGATTCCATCTCCCACCCAACTTCTGTGAACCATACTTCCCTTGAAATCAGCCGGACTGTTGTCTCTAATTCCAACCCAGTAATGTTTATCTGTAAAATTCAATTGAACACAAAAAGTAGTTTATTTAAACACAAAACTGCAGAGGAAAGTTGCATAATCCAGAATTATTTTGAATGAGCAGTCATCAGCTTCTCATTGTTTTATCAAATTGGAAACATTCGAAAATCGCATTTTTAAATTCATAAAAATACTGAACTAGTGTTGAGTAAACCAACAAAGTGCATTAAAATTTGCATAAGTTTGCCACTTTTATCTTGTGTAGGTCGATTTCACTGTATCTAGACAAAACGATCAAAATTGATGTAGCTAAAGTCAAGACAAACTTGACCAAAACAACAATATTGACCTGTATTTTAAATAACATTTTGTAACAAATACCATTTTCCATAACAATTGTATTTTAAGATAACATTTTCATATAAAAATTTGCTTGTAAACAAATGTAATCACACAAAATACCAATAAAACATCAAATGTAAATATAAGGATTCACTTGAATATCCAAGAGTTGAAACTGTAAGATCTCTGAGAAAATTATATTCAACTTCTGTCCTAGGAACTGCTAGTCCACATTTTTTACTTTTGCATTGCTCAAAGGATGAATGATAGTTTTTGAAATATTTTCTGTGATGAAACAGTTTATAACAACCTAAATACAAAAAAGTAAAAAAAATATGAATCAAGCACAATACTGTGTGTGATATTACAATTCGTAATATAATTGAAATGAGTAAATGGCAATTAGTGATAATACGGTAGTTAACTGCACATGGAATCTTAGAATATGCACAAGGTTTTCAACATCATTACAATTGTTATTAGGAAGACAAGCACAATGGGAACAACTTCAGGTTTTTAAACATCAAAGTTCTGTCAAATTTGTTGAAAAATCCATAATTACTAATTAAACAGCAATTTGCACAATGACTTATAAGTATTAGGTAATAATTAGGTAATATTCCCTATTTTTAGAATTGAGCGTGGAATGAATAATAACATTCATTATTATTTATGGTCATTTAGTGGCTGGTCTTTTTTAGATATCAAACCAGTGGACCCAAAAAAGTTTAAAACTGACCCATCCTGTCTCCTGAGTCAGCATTTTACCTACATTTCAAACATAATTCAAATTGATTATTGATGAGGAGCTTTTTAATAAGATTTCAATACAAAATAAATTCGAAACTTACTCAAATTGAATGACGTCCAACCCTCTTTGCAAGCAGGTAAACATTTGAACAATGGACTAGACCAAGTACCATTTTGTCTACAAGTAATTTCTATTAAAGTTCTGCTTGGCTCAATCATATATCCAGGTTTACATTGGTATGCAACAACTGCACCATAGGTAAACAATGTTTTCCTAGTTATAAGAATTGCATTATCAACCGATGCAGGTGGATTGCAAAAGATTTTTCTACACGACACTGGTTTGGGTTCCCATACACCTAAAATAAGTTGTATGCATCAATGTGCTGAATGATTATCCAGGTTCTAGGAAAGTTTGCAGCAGGAAATTCGCTGCATAGGAAAATCTCCACATAAAAAATCGCCTTTTTTAAAAAAGATTCGTTATTTAGGAATTTTATGTGGCCAAAATTTCTACGGCGGAATTCCCTGCGACGAATTTTTAGGACTCGGATTATCTCTACTGATCACACGGCTTGATCATATAACCATATGCTTCTGGTCACAAGTTATGGAACTCTCTAATACCCTTCAATCAAAGAATGGATTCTAACTTAACATTTCTCTCGAATAGGATGAGTGTGTTTGAGGACACCAAACTATTAGTTGAATTTAACGATAAAAAATTTGTTTGAAATGTAAAGATTGACTTGACAAGGTCAGAACATGGTTTTAAAATATGCAAACGGAAATTACAAAAAATAAAACCACCTCTCAACAACAATTGTGATATGAAATAAAAATGACAAGTGCTGTTTATAAAATACTAAATCTTTAAAATAAGGTCAGTATATTAGTCGACACAAATGTTTAGAAAGCCAAAACTACAAACTTCAATCTGCGAGTAATAAAATACTATTAGTGTTTTTTATTATTAATTCTATCTTTCCAATCTGCATAAAATGCTACAGAAAATGAATTAAAGAAAAATGCCTACTTCTTAGGGTATTTCTATAGTACATATCATTATTATAATATGTCATTAACGTAATATGTTACCATCATCTGTGCAATTCCATATCTGATCAATGCGATCAGTGTTAGTCAAATTATAACCTTTCTTGCAAGCTACTTGAACAGAACTTTTTGGCATGTACAATTTAGAAGGACTTGCATATGATATGCTGAGAAGATACATGCTGAAAAGATATTATCATAGATTTAACTCGTTTTCAACCAAATCAAGACAAAATGCAATATTTAACACAGGTAAGTATATATAAGATTTTACTTTATATCAGGTGAAGTAATATGCGATAAAACACCTTTTTTGTCCCAATTGCAATACTAAATATGTTCAAATATGAATGAACACCACTTATTCAATTCAATATACAGCAAAAACATTATGCATGCCAAAGTTTATTAATGATTACGCTATGCAAATATTTCATGAATAAGCATCTTCCATTTACTTTGGAATGGTGAAGTAAACAAACTTTTGAATATATTAAAATTTAATTCTAGCTATGGAAAATATCTATACTGCAATATTTCACAGATCTTCGACTAAAATTTTGGGAATTTTATTGATTTATATCAAAAATCTCAGAATATCCAAAAATTATTTAAGAAAAAAAGAGATCCAGGGTTCAACAACCACCAACACAAAAAGCAGCAAAGCTCCATTTCAAAGTACAAACAAAAAAACAAATAATAACACATACTTTCTCATAAGAGGAGTAGGATCAGGACATCTGATAGGACAAGGTTCAGTTAAATCACAATATTGAGCAACTCCTTTTCTAACCCAGCACCATGGTTTCAATGTATCATTGTTCCAGTTCATACATCTTGCATGATCAGGCCAGTTTTTATCGCCATTGTTATATTCTCTCCAGTTCAAACAATGTCCTCGACCAGTATGTTCGTAATAACCTAATCTCAAAAAATAAAATGTAATTTTTCTATTTAAATAAGATGGAATTTTCATATTTATCCCAGGGAAGAGGGAATATGGCAAGAAAGCGTAATAATATGGCGTGCTACGAACACCTGTCCTGTTACCACTTACGTGCTTCAGATGCCTCATCCTAATGGTGAAGGGAACCATACTGCGGCAAGGAGTCCAGCAATCTTCTCGCACATAATTATTCCCCAAATCATTCAAACCTGTAAGCCTACTCAGGATAATCAGAGATGCTATGGCAAGCATATTTCTAACGATGGGCAGATATAGAATAAATTATGAGCAAAATGTGAAGAGCATTAATGTAATGGAGTGACGTTATAATTTTAGACAACATGAAAGGACCTTGCATGAAACGAGCACGTTCATCACTTATAAACAAATCAAGCATTAGCCCAGCTATGAGAAGAGGAGTATGAGAAACGAAAGTGATTCTCTAGCACAGAAATAAACTTTTGCAAATCTATGACAAAGAGTGATCATGTGAATCATTTACTAATAAACCGATTTTACCTGAATAATCAGCACCGTTACCAATATAACATTCTGGTAGTGATTGACATGTAAATGGAAGAGGAGTTTTTCCATCACTTGGATGCCACAATCCAGAATTTGAATCAAGTACAACTGTTGTAATTGGACATCTGAAAGAGAATGACTATGTGAGATTGATGGTCATGTTGTGAACAAAGTTTGCTGTTGTTCATGTTAATGCATCCGGGGAAACAAAACTGCTTTCATCTTTATCTACTGGATCAATTGATTTATTTTCACTAGTTAAAAATGGAAGCACATCCTAGAAGGTTGATTATAACCTTTTTCAAATTTTCACCATATTTCCCCCAATTTGCATGGTTTTGAAATAAATTTACCGCTCATGAGGGGACACCGATTAAAGTATGTTCTCGTCCAGATTGATTTTGACAAACTGATAGCTCATGTATTACATAAAGATACAGACTAAGCTTTAATTATTGATATCGGTATTCAAAACAACAAAATCTATATAACAGAATGTGCCAATAGTGAAATATAAAATCTTCAAGTAAGTATATTTTTAATATTTCTGCCAAAGTGTTGAATTGCAGCATTCAATATTCGATAAACAATGTCATCACATACATATTTTCAAGTTTAGGTATGATAATATCAACAATTTTGGGGAATATCAAATATATATCAATGTTGTGATAAAAGGTTATCAGAACATTTTTAGCGGTTTATAAGTAGAAATTCAAATGAAAAGTTCAGTGATTACTTAGTTACTGAACATTCCTGCCATGGCTGAGATGACTTTACTGTTATACACCATGGTAAATCTATTTCATCTTTTTTCAACTGGTCTGTAGGAAAACCTTCTGGACGTCGACAATAATTTTGTCTTAGATCGGCAGTTGGATGAGTAATATTGGTGAATGGATGTTTGTGTGGATATTGTAGATTCCAGTATTGACAATGTACTCCATCTTTGGTGAATGATCTGAAAATATGAAAGTGTTCTCTTTTGCATTACAAAAAAATGAAAGAAAAAGGCTTAGATTAATATGAAAATGTCTAAATAATAAAACCAAAATTTTAAACAAACAAAGTATAAATGATTATGATTTTTATCAATACAGAAATGTCTAAAATACTTTGAACAATAATGTTCAATGGATACAAAAAGTTTGGATGAGGTGTAGAAAGTTAGATTTCCCTCATATATTCTATGTTGCAAGGTAAGATGGCCCATGCAACTTTGATTTTGTTTGAACTCCATTAGATGTCAAAATATATCATCTGACATGATCTAAAATATCATAAACAAATATTGTTTTAACTAAAAATATTGCAATGTTTACTAATTCGAGGGTTACAAGACTAAATGAAAAATTTTAAAATTTTAAAAAAGTATTTTCATTTGAAAATATTCTTAATCATAGTTTGAGGCAATACCCACCAAAGTATTTCGATTCAAAGCTACAGAAGTTCGAAATCAAAAATATATTTTTGCAAAACAGCTTTTTGAAAAATCACATTTTTAGTCTAATGCTCTCGAATAATAGTGACAATGACAAAGTTTTTCTATATACTGAGTTTTTCATTGTTAGTCATTCCCTACCTTGTTCCTCTGTAATCTTTCATTAGATCCCAAGGTTGAGCACAATCCTTCAACTTTTCCAGAGGAATATGATGACCAGGTCCTGTTACTGCTATCCAATCTTGTGATTTTGTTTTGAGACTAACAATTAACAAATCATCCCTGTCACCAAAGCCTCCATCCGATTCTATGTTTAGGCAAACACTGTGATTGCTTGAGAGACAAATGAAATCACCTGGCATTCCATCAGAATCACGAGGTGTTGGACCAGGAAGAAATATCCAAGACTGAGATGTGAGCGACTCAAATGAACAAGCAGCTAAAATGGAAAATATTCAAATAATAAGAAATTAAACAATTTGTTTAAAATAACAGTACAATTGTAGAAGTAGAAATTTGTCTCACACTTTTTTCATGCTTTATTCGTAATTCATGTATTCCCCTTATTTGTTATTCTATTTATAGATTACACTGAGGGAATAAACCAAATTAGTGGAAAAAAAGATTGATCATGTTTTCAGATAAAGTTTGAGTTAATTGAAATCCTTTGATTTAACAACTACATGTTAGTTAAAATCTCAAAAGTGCCAATCATATGTATCTCACTCCATATCAATACTCTAAACTACTCCCAAGGTAATAAATCTATTCTACCCAAGATACTAGTATGAATCTCACTTCATAAAAATTTGCCCCATAATATATCCAACTCAGAAGTGTGGTAAGGTGGGACAGGTGTGTTAAAGATGAAAAAGTGTGAGATAAATGGGAGATTGCATTTTTCATACATCGTTCCAATAAAATAAAAGCTCAATATCAATAACACTAAACTTGTGTCTGGAAAATCACAACAATGAGTTGAATTTAGGACAAAGAATGGAAAATATAAAAAAAATCAATTTCTCCTAAACTGTAATATTTATTTAATTATAATTTTTTTATTAATTAACAATGCAATGTTCCACAGTAATCATAACTAGCTTTGAATAGTCTTGCAGAATGACAGTACTTTTAACTATCACACATCACAATCAATGAGAGTATATTCAAATTTACCCAATAAAAGAGTAGGATTCATGTTATCATAAGCCTTATTGCTCTTCAATGGAATTTGAGCCTCTAAACAAAGTCCTAAAGCTCTATGTTTAATCTGAGATCCACCCTCTGAAAACCACCACAGTAGTCCTTTGTCTTCTAATTGGCAGGTTGTCATTACAGCAACAAACATGGCATCTGTAAAGAATACAAAAGATGTTCCAATGAAATAAATGCTGCATGACGAAACATTGAAAGAATATGTACTGCTTGCTCTTGTTCGAAAAATCAAAAACTCAATGTTCAATATGTTTTTTGTTAACACAAGTTACTTAATTAATCATCCATGGATCGGCGGTTGGGGCATCATGCTAAGCAAGCGTTATTTATATGCTTGCCATTACATCTCTGATGACCCTGCGTGGGTTCACAGGTTCGAATCCTGTGGGGGGTGACAGTGGTTCACGAAACCGCTGGTCGGTTATGCCTTTCTCTACCTCCAATCCACACACCTGAAACAACTGGTTGATTATTTTTATACTCAACATGGACTGGTAACTAGTTTGCTACATGAATAAACTAACTTATCAGATTTCCTTTTCCCAGGACAACTATGACTTCCTAACCGTCTTATTCTATCCTATTGACGTATGCGAATATAAAGATGTCTAGAAGTATTGGTAAGCACAGCCCACAAAAATATTGTTCGAACCAGACAGTGTTGAAACAGTGTCTATCTGAGCCCTTATTTAACAGTAATATCACACTCAAATATTACAGTGTACTGTAGATGAACAAACCTGGAGCACTTGACGGTTTCGCTGGTTTTGCACATCTTGTTAAGTTATAAGAAGAATGCAACATAAAAGGAAATCCTAAATCTTCTTTAAAATCTGGAATATTGAAGACACTGAACAATTCATCATGAACAACCAAATCCCAAGCAACTTTCTCATTATTTTCTGGAGATAAACATACCTGGGTGTATCCTGCCATTTAAACAAAATTAAAACGCCATTAGATCAGTATAGCCTATATATCTAAATGATCAGCTCAGTCAGCTAATAATTTGGAACACACTCGCCATCACAGCAAATACCCAACGTACAGGTTTGTGTATTACAAATTCTGAATATGTGATAGACACTCCTTGCAGGGTAATGAAAATAACTACAGGTTGGCTATATGTTCTTCCTCCACCTATCATGCCCACAAATATTAAACGTTCAACTGGTCATCTATTTCTATGCCCCACCTAGTAATCAGATGGACATGACTAAGCCAGCTTATCTTTAAACCAAAAAAGCTTGAAAAGTATTGCCTTTTTTTAAACTTAAACATCAACAGAGATGAACAAAGAAGTACACATGTCTACAACAGTACTTTAAAAGAATAAAATAGAATAAAGAATAAAAGTCTCTAATAAATAAACACAAGTACCGGTATATCAAAATCAATTTGGCAAATACATTCATAGATGTATATCGACTTATAAGTCACAGAAAATAAATGAACATTTATATTCAAGGCCATTCAAGATCAGCGCATTCCTCTAATATCCTATACTTAAGAATAAAATGAAACAAAACAACAATACCAATACATCCACAAGTAAGATAAAATCCACTTTCTGAATGGCGTAGGATAAAATTTTCATCATCATTTTTCCGAAAAATCCATCGAATAGCAAGATTACTTATATCACAATCATCAAGTAAAACATAAAATCTCATACGATAGGATGACAAGCATAAACCAGTGGCAACATTCATCAATATATTTTCAGTTAGTTTTATCCATCTGTTAGGAATATGAAGAAATAAAATGAGCCAAAATTATTTTTAAAAAGAAAAGATACACCTAAAGACTATCCATTTATCCATACTGTTAACATAAAGACAATCGAACATGCTTGGCAAATGTTGTAACTGTTTCAGGAATTAAGTTGATCTCTTATTGAGCAACAAAGTACAGTAATGTTATATTACTATGTAAAATTAGAGTCAATACAAGTCAATCTTGTCATCGAACCTTTGGTTGCCCTGTGTATGTTTGCGGGTTCGAATGTTGTGATTGTGAGGTATAATTATGTACAAGATGATTGTTAGACTCCTCAACACCACAAATAGCTTCATTTTACCATTGATCGTTTATGGCTTACTCCACCATCAGTTCCATGAATATGAAACAAATAACTGGATAACTAATCCCATATTAGACATGGACTGGTAAACAAACAAGAGTCGGGGTTCACCATATGATCAAGTCGTCTATCGACTTTTCTCACCCCAGGACAAACATGAAAACCCTATTCTATTTTAATTGAACAACCATAGTATTGTGGCAGTAAACTAATAAAAGTAATATAGAACCAAATACCCAAATCTAATAATATATTAGTTGATACTCTGTGAGTATTCTACAAAACAAAAATGAACACAATCGAAATATTCTAACAGCAACTAACAATGAGTTACTGTTTCAACAAAGAGCTATTTGGGGCCAATGTGCAAAAATACATGTCGAGACCTACACGATGACCTAATAAAACAGAACCCAGAATTTGTTTTAATCACTACTACAAAAATGAAGAAAATTTATTTAAAAAAGATATATACGGTAGTTAAAACACCTTTGATTTATATCTTGATGTGAGCATACGGAAGTTAACAGTTGTTTGGATTCAATGGTAGATGTTATGCACTCATCACATGCATGACCTCGCAATAAAAAGTAACTTCCTCCTGGAGTTTTACTCATTAAAGTTATCATTCGCACCATTCCAATGTCAGAATTCCATGCCGTAAACAGTTCTCTTCTAGTGTCTGACATTAAAACCTAACAAATTGAGCACGGATGACTGAATCTTTGAGGCATACCTATAATTTAACCACTGGTTGTGTATGCCTTCGAACAAAACACTAAAGAATTTGATATAAATCATGATTTTGCTGCAAAATATTGAAGAATCCATTATATTATTCAATATCATAATTTATTCAGATAATTTTTCAAAGTTAGGTGTAAGGCAGAATTCTAGAATTTTGTATTTAGAACTAAGTATGGATGTGAAGAATGAGCTAATAACATACAAACCCTGCTACAATGCAGAAATTGGAAATTTTCTCACTTTTCTTTCCTTAGCATCGTGGGTCATTATATATAATGGTGGAAGCTTTTCTTCTGGACCGTGATCTGGGATCCATGACAATGACACCCTGGTGTTGTGAACACTCCAACCTTGATATGATTTAGAATGTCTCCTTGTGCATGTTTCTGCAATCAATTCGTCTCCATGTTGTGGAGGCAAAGATGTTACAGAAAGACATGTTCCAGTAGCTGCATTTACAAGAGATGTCCCAGCCCACCAATAAAAATTTTGTCTTTCATCTTTACAGTCACAAAGAGCTGTTACAACTTTGTTTGTACTCAACACAGCTATACACAATTTGCGATTCTCTGTAAGAGGTAAGATGAATGTACTTAGGTAGTATAACCATTTTGAATATACTTATTGTCTGGATGAGTGGTTTCTAACCAGGAGTTTATTGACTGCCAGAGGTCGTCAAAAAAATTTTGAGAATCATAAGATTTGCATGCATAAGGTGAACCCAAAATCTCAGAATGAAAGTTCAAGCCTTTGCTGTTCTGTTTGTAAAGAATGACAAATCAAAGGCAACTTCATGCATCATGCTACAGAGTATGACAAAATTTATTAGCCTAATATGTTTATTTTTTTCAAAAGATCATTAGGTTGTCATTTATTCAAGTTTGATGTTTAAAACTGGTTCAAGTACATGTAAGGAAAAGTTTCTGATAGAATACGTAATATATGGCTCCTATATAAGGCAGTTCATGTCTATCTTCGAATGGAAACAATGTTTCAAGTAAGAGCTGCTTGAACATAACATTATAAACTGTTTTTATTGAAGGGGCCCACAACTTTCAGAAAAATCATCAATATGATTCATGGCACTGAAATGGTTGTGAACCAATGATCTACATAGTAAAAGTAATTCCTCCGAGAGATCTATTAAATATAAATTGTTTAAACATGTGTGATTGAAGCATGTGCATGTGGAGTTTTCTATATTTTGCAAGTACTACAATTATCCATATTAGATTCATTAGTTTCATATTGTAGTGCCTTCTAATTGATCAAAATTGTATAATAAAAGGCTGACGACTCACTTGAATCAGGTTGCAAAGAATATATTATAAACTTGTCATTTTCATGAATTTCTGGCATGAATTTCCCTTTACTTGACGTTGACCCAATATCCAAGCAATCATCAACTTTGCAAGATTTACGCTGAAAGTCCTGCAGTGACCTAACTCTGCACCATGGTATATTAAAAGAAATATCTTCATTCCTACAAAAGTTGTTTCCATCTGTTTCTATTTCGCTATAAGGTGGAACAAGTAGAGTCAATGGATGAACAACATCAATATCTGGAATATCAGTAGCATTCCATATTTCACAAGTTTCACCATTCTCAGAAGTGGATACAGATCCATGATAAGTTGCACCAAAACCAATACTACATCCTCTGTATTCGTTACTGCCGCTATATTTGAACCATGGCTGAAATCCACCAACTGACTGACCATCTAGATTGTATCGCAATAGATGTGTATAAGGGGAATGTAGTGGAGTTGATAAATCCTCATACACTCCTAAAAAATAAATTCAAAAACAAAAGTGAACATTAAATCAACTTCAAAATTCACAACGCCCACATCAAAAAATCAGAGCAACTGTAACATCTATAATCTATATCAGGGGTTCCCAAACCATGGCCCGCGGGCCAAATACGACCTGCGTAACGATTTAAAATAACCCGCCGAGCTTACGTGAAATAGTGTTCAACAGATTTTATTTCTACCGTTTTGCGATCTAGATACCGCTAATTTATGTCATTATCAGAGTTCAAGCACGTGTTTATCGTAACAATTCAATTATACCAGTATATCAATTATAAGTACCATATCAGCCATATAGGAAAGCCACCAGTTATCAGCCATATAGGAAAGCTTAAAGATGTCAGAAATCAAACAAAAACTAGATTCAGAAAACTATCGTTTCTTGGATAAATGGCAGTGTTCGTATTTCTCCATTGAAAAGTATCAAACTTTGCAGATTTGTCTTCTTTGGCAACGAACTATTCCAGTTCTGAAGGAATACAACAATAAGCGCCATTATGAGTCAAACAAACATGTTTCAAAAAAATGACAAACGAAAGTGAATCCACTTTTGGGCGCTACATTCTTCCGGCCCGCGAACATCTTTCCGATTCTAATTTTGGCCCGCGACCAATAAAGTTTGGGACCCCCTGATCTATATAATATATATATATATATGTAATAATAGGCCATACTGATATAAATAACTAGTTTAAAACAATTTTAAATAACAATACCAATATAAGACTTCGGTGAATCCTCGAGCAAATCCATCAGAAAGTTATGGCCGCTAATTTCTTTATCTGCAGCTAAAGTCCAATTATTCGAAGCACAAAACTTCTGTGCATCTGAATATGAACGCGGATCATCAAATACCTGTTAAAATATTGTGACAAAAGACACAGCTGTTGGATTCTCTTGTTTTCTCATACTTTTTATGTGAATAGCCATCTCCTATTGGCCATGACTCGATAATATAGAGGGGCCAATAAAATAAGACCTCATTTTCTCATGACCATGTTGTTCAGGTATACTAATGAAGGTCTCTAGTTTTGAGTATCCCAAACTGGGGTTCGGGGGTCTGTGATGACTGAACAGGGGGTCCCACAACGATAATAAAAGAGTCTGATCGATCTTTAATGATTGATTTCGAACAAAAAGCATTTGCATTTTCTTGGTCGAGCGTTGCGGACGAATATCCATTACTTTCAAAAAAAGGTAACTAAAATTTTATTGCCCTCTGCAACTACCTGCATGTGGGAGGCAACATTTTTAGCTATACAGAGCGAGCAAACCTTGCCGTAGAGTCGAACCTACGAGTTTGCTTGTCACGAGGTACTCCAAGAATTGATAAATTGTGAAGTAAAAAGCAACCTCATCCATCACATTACTGTTGTTTGTGTTTTTGTGTTATAAATGAAACTAACTAAATGAAAAAAATTATCTATCTATGCTGGTTGGGCAGAGAAATTGAGGCATGTAATGGGGGTCCGTCAAAACTGGGGGTCCGTCACGAACATGGGTTCGCAGCCCAAAAAGTTTGGGAAACCCTGCTCTAGTTTAAATAGATCTGTTATATAGTGGTCCTATACTGGTCAGACAAAGCTAAAATGTAAAGTTTTCAGTTTCTCCACACATGATAATTTTCTATGTATAAGTGCATTCTGATTTGGTGTAATATTGCTAAACAGACAATAAAAATGGCATAGGCAGAGATGGGAGTTTCATTTCTGAGATCAGATAAGATTTGATTCAAATTCATATGTGTAATTTTATTAGGATATTCAATATCAAACAGTGCTTATTATGAATTGAATAAAAACAGGATTGGTGTTTGGAAATCATATTTCTAATTATAAGTAAAACAATGCACATAATGGCAAGCTATCTATATGACCTTGATGGTGCTAAAAATGCAATATCTAAACTATTTGCGATCAATTTAGAGCAAAATGTTCGCACGCATGAGAAATTACATAGGTGTTTCTGACTTTTTTCTGCAATAAATCTTCCAATTTAGTATTTTAAATTTGCAGAATACTATAACCCCTACATATGCCGTGTTTTCTGGCAATTGTGATACTAAAATGATCTGTAGCTGTTGACTGACAATAGTAAGATGGAGCCAATTTCTAAAGTTAGGTATTTTATTTTCTCCTAGTATTGAATGAACATTTTCACAATTTCTCATGAATACGCTGTAAAGTTTAGGAAAATAGAATAAATGAACATACCTTGAAACAATTTATATCTTTTTCGTTATATTCAGAATAATGAGCTGAAAAGTCAGGAGGGCAGAGGATGGTACAAGGTTGCGTATTACATGCTTTTACTTCATACAATGAACCTCCACCACAATTCCTATCGCCATGAAATGCACAATTTCTTTTCTTTCGTTTCGTTCCTCCTCCACAAGTTTTGTCACAAAGTGTCCAGAAGGTCCAAGCAAAAGATCCTCCAGCTCCTGTATATATAAAAATGTAATAAGAATAAAAAATGTTGAACCATTTTCATGATAAAATTTTCCCAACTGGCAATGTACTGATTTCATGACAGAGTTGTGTGATAATAATCTCAATAGATAAACCGACAGTCTGACAAGCAACTGATTTCAGTATTCCATATTTAATTTCATATTTTTATTTATTGTCTTTTTAAGAAACTTTTTACAGGCTTTTATATACCACTTTTATTCCCACATTTTGCTACAAAGAAGGCCCTGTATAAGCAATTACTGATATCCAACAATATGTAAGGAGTTTTTATTTTTAGAAAGAATCAGAATCTTCGTTTACAAAATATGATGAAAACCTTTCGTACTCAAACAGAAAGCTTATACGTAGCACAGTCCTTGCTCATTGTTTTATAGTATACTTTCCTTTTCAATATTGTCTGATTATTTTTAACCTGGCGCATCAGTCAAACACAATCAAATGTGACATTTTTATCAGTCCTTGTGACATCATTATCCAAACTTGTAACACAATAGCACCTGAGATAGTTTTAAAGCGACCAACACAAAATTGAGACCTTATTCTCTCTGTGTTACAAATCTTACAGGCTCTATTCCAAATGCTATATCCACAGTGTTTTCTGTTTGTATTAAAACCGTAAAAACATTCTCATTTTGTTTTCGCTCTTTCCTATATCGAACCACATCTCTGGCGTATATAAAAAATGAATATCTGGACATAGAATAGTGGAAAAATATATTGTTCATGTATGCAGGTGATCATTAGCCATGGAAGTATGGATACAGTATTCTTGTGACAACACCTGTAGACTTCTTCAAGTCACTTGTTATATCAATTTTTATAAGCATCCGCATGTGTATGCCATGACAAGAAGTTACTGGTTTGAAATGCACCACAAACATCAAAAATATTTGGAAAAAAATTCATCTCACCCCTTTTAGCACATATGTTCAACCTCTTGTTTGTTCCAAGCATATAAAATTTGGAATTATCATCTGGTTTACTTGTCATTACCCAACGATTTCCTGGACCATCATCACTTACGTTAAGATACATGTCATCTCGATTTTCATCAGGAAGTACATCAAGCGGTGACAATAGTCGAACATAGTAACCAGTGCCTGGAAAATATTTGGAATTATAATGCGCAATCATGTGCACAATACCTAAGTCATTGTCTGGCTGGTAATCATCCAATCCCCTTTGACCAAACTTCTAAAATCACCATAAAGAGGCAGACTATATTTGTTAGTTATAATTGCATCATATCAGTACAAATTGTATAGAACCGATAATGTATCATGCAAGGTACTTGTCAGTGTGCAGCACGGTTGTTAATTTAATATTCTGTACCAGTTTTGTTGTTTTTCAATTTTAGTTCATGTCTGACCAGTATATGTTATGCCATTGAAATGGCAATATTATATGTTTGAAGGGCGTCAAAACTTGATTTGTTGTAGCCGCATAAAGTACAAAAAGTACACATTGATTAAGCATCTCCTTTGAATCTATACATAGAACAACTAAGTATTTGAACCCATTACCCTTCGTTCAGAATGTGAATTCCATATCTACAGGTCATAGAGTATAATGACATTGCCTTCTGAGTGGCAGTCAACATTAGGTTTTCACTTAAGCTTGTTCGGGTGCCTAGCTTGTAATAATTTCTCCATTTGCTAAACTTACACATCCAATGTTGAGTTGGGTCATTAAAATCACAATGTGTTAAAATGACTTCTAGTTCATTTGGTTTTGTTCCATTGAACGATGTTATATTCAATGCCAAACATCTATGGATTCCCTTGTGTATAATATTATGATAATCAGCCCAAGACCACATGAAATCGGTCCTTTCTTTGTTGTAAGGACCAGGACAACGACGATATATTCTGTATTGAAAGAAAAAATTATGATACAAAGATGAACAACAAGAAATTAACAAAATACCCAAAATATGTTTAGAGGGGCAAGGTGGATTGACCATTAATGACATATCTATTACTATCTCAATCTTATATTTTTAATTCATCTCACTTTAATTTAATAATGAACAAATTGAAAACTTACCGTGGAGTTGATCTGCCATCATCAGTTGTATTTGATTCAGCACACTTGTGGTATTTCCAATTTATGATGCCGAATATACCGTCATAACGAAGACCAAATTCACATGTGTCTTCATCTGTATCAGGTGAACAATCAGCTTCTTCATTACATTGCTAGATGGAGATCATATTAAAGTATTATATTGAGTTTGTATTTTGTATGCATAGGAAAATGCTACATCATAAACGTTGTTTAAATGTCTCATATTTGAACCCTATGACTTCATGATTGATAATGAACTGCTTTTCCAGTGCCTTATTCTAGAAATTAAAACACATCATGAATAATCCATACCAGAACTATCAGAATAACAAAGCAATGTTTTCTTTCTTGGGACTGAAGAACTTTGTTTGATCAATTGTGTGCCTCAAAACTATACTTAAAAGTGAAGTAATGATTTTTATTATGGCACTGGTGATACTCGAGTTTTGCTACTTACCGTAGATACTTGAAGAACAGAAATATTCATCACATAATTAATTTAGAATATTTATCTATTGAACATTTATCTGCAGATTCAATGATGTAGAATCTTTTTGAGTCAATACAAAATAGCTATATTACATAAACATCAAATAAATAATATTTCTGAATTGTGAAACAGTCATTTATAATCAAATATCAATGGACTAATTCTTCTACATTAAAAATACCTTTGCCAGATCATGGCATTGCTTAGACTGACTACACATGAATTCATCCTTTGTACATTTATCCTCTGGACTCTCTTCTTCGTAAGATTCAACCTCATACAGATTACGTCTAGGTTGTGGTAGCATTCGTCCCTGCAGAACCACTCTGCAACAAAACAGAGGTAGCCCATATTACTGCAATGTAAATTACCACTTTAAAATACCAATAAAAAAGTATGCTACATAAATATTGAATTCTTATTTAATAATATGAAAAACGTACAAATAATTTATACAAAGCAAATACAAATATAGTTCACCCTATCTAAGTAACACTTCATTTTCTAAGAATTAAGAAGGATCAGAAGATGTATTTTTATAAAGAAATCAGAGATGATTTTACTGTAGCACCTTGTAGCAAAACAAAACAATCGTATTTAGAATAACAAAACTGAAACAAATAATGAGTGTCAAACTTGAAACACAAAACTCATAGATATATATTTATTTCTTAACATACCTTCTGGTTTCAGCACAAAGTTCAGATTTACACCCTCTTAATTCTTCTGAGTTTCCTGGTGGACATGGCATATTACGACAAAGCCGAGTTCTGAACTCAACCCCAAATCCACAAGACACACTGCACTTGCTCCAGGGTGACCATTTCCCCCAACTAATATTACAACAAAAAGGGAATAATTAGGAACTGATAGGTAGATTGATTATACATATGATTCATATTTCCAAAGAAACAGAAAACAATCATCAGTTTTATGTAGTTGAGGACGGATAGTATTTTAAATAATCAAATTTACATAACAACAAAGTATTTGGCAATATCATATTTGCAGATGTTGAAAAATACATGATATCCGATGCATAATTGGAGATAATGGCAGATAACATGCCACAGAGGTTATATGTCAGAAATAATTTTTAGAATTATTTATTATATACTATTGAATTCCCATAAAAAGGAAATTGTATTATGCTCTCTTATAGGAAAATAATCAGTCGATTTCTATTGCGACTGATTTAAATTTCTTATTCAGAATAGTAATATATGGTCATCCTGAGTGATATCTAAGCTTTTAAAGTCTTCTTATCTAAAATGTTATTCTGGGAGTATTTTCGATTATCAATTTATCATCTTGTGAAATCAAACATGATATCTAGATAAAGTGCTTATCCTAAAATGTTGTGACGGGTGTGTACCTTCCATATTCACAAACATTGCAAGTTCTTTGACACTGGCTACGTATAGTCGGCCAGTTGCATTGATTCATTGCTTTGTGTCTTGAACACACACCAACTCTTCGAATAGCATCATGACAAGTTGAGGGTAAACTATAAACATTTTCTAGTATGCTTCGACGAAATCTTTGCTTTTGATAACCTCCTGCTGGAAATTTTTAAATTAACAAGCAAAACATGCTGAGTTCAGAGAATAACTTTTTAAGATATAATACAAAAATAATATAAATAAAAATATACAAGTATAATATAAAACAACATGAATAAGTAATGTGCAGTTTTCACAGAACAATTACATTGCCACATGAATTGGTAGTTCATGATTGACAATAATTATGTCTCATATCAAGATATCATATCATACCAACAAATTGAGCGAATTGATAACACAGTCTCACCTTTATACCCTTTCAGGACAGTTAAAATAACTTTCTATTTGTATTATTAAAGTATTCTGTATTATTCATATAAAGTCTATCACTAATAATCAAAAAAATATGTTAATACCAAAATATGATTCCACACTCAGTGAAAATTTCCTTTGTGGTCCTTCCAAGAATAGATTGAATGCTGATTCTTCAACAGTTCCTACATGTTTGAGTTCAAGTTTATCAACACAAAGAAAATTGGACGAGTTTCCAAACTTATTTTGTTTGCTAACAACAAACTGATCACAACTTTCTTCTGAAGTTTCTCTGTAAAGAAAATTGAAAAAGTGAAAGCAAAGCGATTTCCTGAATGAACCTTCAGTCCGCAAAGACACATCATTGCACCAATTAGTTAATTAATTTGGTAATCAAATGGTTTTGACGCTACGTAATGAAAGTCAACATTTGTAAGTGAATAGGCGTAAACAGCACTCGTTTCAAACTTTTCCCAGGTTTTGCATCTTTCCGCCACCTTTGTATGTGCTATTTATTTTTTGTTCCAGTTATAAAATATAGTGTAAATTATATAAAATTAAAAAATAGATTAATGGAAATGTGACACAGTTGACACGCAATTTGACAACAACCTATACTGGCCATCCCAGCTTTAAAATAAAACGAGTAATATTTCCTCGCTCAGCACCTGTTTTTAATATTGGTTTATATTCTGTAATACACAATGTTTGCAACTCTTGTGCTGGCATAAATTGCGTGAACCTATTTCAAGTTTCATTATTGATAATACGCATACACATTGTAAAAATAAAAAAAACTTTAATTCTAATACTATCAAATGTTCATAAAATGGTTAAACACCAATAAACTCACTTTTGCTTGAACCACAATGTATATTTTAATTGATGTTCTGGTAAGGTGACAAATTTCCAATGTTTGTTGAGGAAACCATCATAGTTTCCTCGTGGATCGTCATCAGCAGTATAATTAAAACCTGGCTGAATAAAATTAATTTCAGGATATTCACAATATAGTCAATTGTAATATACTATTCGCAGCGATAGTGGATGTGAATAAAGAAACCCAAAAGTGGTATAAACCCAATCCAAGATATCTACAACTATTTCTATTCAGGGCATCTATGGTAATCATTTTCCTTCTATATATCATGGAACTAGATGGACAAAACCTCGCCAAAGCTCAATCACTCAATAGCTTGTGATGTTGTCACGTCTACTCACCAATACCAGTATCGCATCTTCTTCATCAGAAAGTGAAATTCCTTCCACTGAAAACAAAGTAATGAATGTTTAACAAGTATATAATCTTACAACAGAACATTTCGAGCATTCATTGCAAACTTCAGCACATCCCATTATCATATGATTGATTCCATTAATTAGAATAGAAAAACAGTCTTTTGAATTGTCAGTATGATAAAGTAATGGTAATTTTGAAAAATTACTGTTCATTTATTATTTTATACTATGCTATATATGTTTCTAGCATTATGCCAGGGCGGAATACCTGCGTGGATGTGACCGACGCTTTGACGGTCGTTTAACGCTTATTTCAGATCATATGATTTGATCCCTGAACACTATTCGTTGTAACAAGATCATTGCGACTATTGAATTATCGGCCAATATCCTCACAAATTTCACTCATATTTGCGTTTTTTGGTTTATACTAAATTCATTGGCATGGCCTACGATTAACTTTTTTCATTAACGTTGCGTATAAGGTGTCATTGCGAACTGTCGATCATCGCTTCGAACATATGTGTTGAAACATTTAGCCTTTCCTGATACTGTTATTAAATTATACATCACCATCTATAGAGGATCGGGGTATGATGGTTCAAAATTCTCGTTTTCGCACGCCGTTCCGGACAAACTCGTTTCCGAAATATGGATTCGCTTTACTTTTTTCATTCGACGTATTTAGACGTCTTTAGCTCCGAACAAGGACATGCAAAGGCGGCCACTAATATTCAGAAAGCTGCTTTATTTAGGAAGGCCGGAATAATTCCGAATCGGCATTGCATACCTGGCTTATCATAACCTGAGTTTGTACATTTTGTATGTACGATGTGTATTTACGGTATAGTGAGAAAATAAAATACCGATAACTGGTCGGCATGGAATTCGATTTTTATAAGCGACGTCATCATAAATGAATCCCACGCTCCATTTATAAGCCATTGTACCAACACATATTTCATAGATGTCTCTTCCTTCGCACCAGCAAAGTTTTCTCGCGATATTTAGATTGGCGACCAGTTTTGATCACGGTTGAAGAACCCTCTTGTCACTGAACTAAATTTCTGTCTCGTGCAAACTCATTTAGTTAACCGCAGCGCAGCCGCTCCAATAAATAGATATTCTCCTTAGCCTTTAATTAATGTTTTTAGGGCTCTTGATATTGAGCAATCAAATATGAGACATATTTATCGGAAAGTTATCCCATTACTTTTCATATGCTAGCATGTTGCCTCATAGTCTACTATAAAATCGCTGAGCTGAAGATTTAGTTTGCAAACCATGCATAAATGCTAATATTTCGCTTTTCCATTGTGTATTTCGTGACGATGGGAATAGGTACACTCTTATTTACAGTGTCACAAAAAGCTCAATATGTTTTACGCTAGGCGTTTTTTTGTAGAATATACCAATTCATAGCGTAGCAAGTACAAAAGAATAGATACTATGGATATTAACACTTTTAACCACGTATTATTAATTGCGCATTTTATTTGCCTGAAACAAGGTTGTTGCCCGATCCTATTTATCTACGATATTGATATATTTTTTATGCGAAGATGTTGATTGACGTATTTTCTGCTCTCATTGAAGAGTACGTTTAATAGTATTGAGAATATAAAGCGGGATGGCGACTTGCTTTCCTATAATAGCTGTTTCTCGCGCCAATCAGCGCTTCATGGGGCGAAATGTAGCCTGATAAATCGTAACTTTTTGTTTTAAAATAAGTTTATACTGTATACGCAGATAGGATATTGGTTAAGCATAAATGAAATATTACAACATGAAAGGACACTTCAGACAATCACTGATAAAATTTTATTGCTCTATCGACAATTCGAAAGTTGACTTTGATTATACGGATGGGAGTCCGTCAGCTCAGAGTGCTGAGAAAGGAACAAAAGAGTTTAAAACATTTTCCATCCGCGGTCGTAATCGCTTGAAAGGTTATCCCACTGCAGTAAACGGGCCAGACTTTGTATATATGAGCTTAATATATATATGTCATCTATATTTTCATATATTTCCAGACAAACAATCGTATATATTGCCACCAATTTTGCCATTCGTACTTTTGTTGTTTTCAATTCCTCGGACAAAATAAGTCTCAGTTCAATAATAATTTAATGTTTGTTTTGCTCAATCATAATATCCCGATGATAGTCTAAGATATTGAATATTTATTGCAGCATTGTGAACAACGCCTGGATTGCCATCAATATCATATTTCATTAAATAGCTGTATTATTGCATGAAGAATTTGAAATGTGGGAGGTTTTTGTCTCGCTTTGTATGTTCCGTATTTCGTCGGTCCTCGATCTCTCGTAAACAACTTTAGGTGAGGTAATTCCAAATGTCAGCAAAAAAAAATTTTCAAAATTTAAGTATTGAATGTTTTTGTTATCGATCTACAAAAATTCGTACCTGGAGATAAAAGCGCAAACATCAGGAGCAGAGCTTTCGAAGTCAACAATAGCAGGTACATCCCTCGCCATAAATTTCGTTCAATAAATATGGAAGTTCAGAAATAGATCATAACGTAGGCAGAGAAGATATAAAACTTTCCTCCTTCATTTTCAAACACTACAGACCTTCAAAAGACATAGTACGCAAAGAGCATTAGAAACGCAGGTAGAATAAAATTGAAAATGTTAGACACCGATACAAAGCAACACATCATTTGTTTTTATCCAGTTGTGAGGAGTTTCTCCGCGAACGACTGAGATGTATAACACGCGATGGATACATATTTAGAGATACACACCAACTACTGAAACATGACAACAATATGACGTGTAACTCAAAAATGACATTCTTGTAGTCTAAAAATAAGACCAAAACCAGGAAGTCACATAAACTTGGATCAGTCATTGATCTGCACAAAAATAAAATATTACGTGAGGTGGTAATATAATAACAAATGAAATTCTTCCACGAAGTTTTAAAATTATTACAATTTAGCCAGTCTGAGCAAGAAATTTGAACAGAAACGCGATGCCTATAATAAGCAGGATGGGATTTCTAAGGCAATATATCCAAATATATTCTATCTTGCACAAAGATTACGGTAGGCGCGCACAGGTTGGAACCCCGATGTTGCGGTTATCGAGTATACGTCGCGCTTGAAACTGAACTAAATCTAACTTATCGATGTCAAACAAACTTATGGGGTTAATGATATATCGTGGGTCGCCATAATGTTTTACTTGAATAAATATTTTGAGGTATTTTTTGTATTTTAATTCAAGAGTTCGAGCCTTATGAATCGCAAAGCCGTATTGGATTTGCAGATAAAAATTGTACATACATAAAAAGGTTTATTTGCGTTTGTCACATGTGTGAATCTGGAATTTTATGCAAGGAACACAATGTCAAACTGGCAACAATCTAACGTAAACAAGAATTTCACACCGGTATTACTTATCAGTGACGTCACAAAGTTGTTCTATATGCGTCGATAGACCAACATATCTTGAAAGGCGAACGTAAGTCTATTATCTCCTTGTTTCTTGCATTTACTGCAGACAAGATTTTACAAGAAGCTTGAAAATGGACAATGTGCACGTTGGCGCACTAGGGATGTAAGTTTCAGAATTTCGAATCGAAGCGATTCGAAACAACATCAATTCGAAGCAATTTGTGATAAATTGGCTTGATTCTATTTAAAATATTAATAATCTATATAATACGAGACGACGCGGCGGCGTGTCTCATCATCGACCAAAAGTGTTTATTTTGCCTATACGTTTATGAGTTCCCGAGTCGTAACACTCCGGGGTTCTTATATTTCATATGGGTTACAGCTTTAGAGGAAGCGATGGTTTCGCTCAATTTTTTTCAACCTATTCAAAATGTTAAGAAATTTTACAAATATGGCATTATATGAAAGTTTCTCTAAATTACCTATATGTGATGTCATTATAATACCAACATTATTTCTTATTAAAACATAGGAGTGCCATGCTTCCCTCGGTATAATTTGCTTTCTTCAAAATCACGGCGCAAGTGGGACTAACGCATATTTCACTGACGTTTATCATTTGGATGATTTTTGAAGATTAATTTTGAAAATGCTAAATTTTTAGAATACAGCCTGAATTCAGTTAGACTACGGTGCCTTCCTCATTAAATTTTGAATGAATACTTGTTAAGGACGCGCCGTAATAGAAAAAAATATGTTTTGTTAGATAGAGGTACATTCAGTTATATTTACTTATTACATAAATTAATGTTTGTTTCTTTTAACTTTCATTCTTCAAGTTCAATATTGTTATTTAATCTTAATTTAGCTAAAGTTTTTCCAAATTTTAAGAAAGTTAACGATAATCTGATGTTATACTAAATAGAATCAGATTCGGAAATCTTCGAATCAGAACATTCCGACTCGGAATTCGAAAATAAAATATCCCAAACTTACACCCCTATTGGCACCCGAATATTGTTTATTAAGATGGTAAATGCTATTTTCGGCTGGCCACTGTACTGCTTCGTCGTCTTAATTAAAGTTGACCATTTCATTGACATATTTTGCCATGTCAATATCTTGATTTGGATTACCCCAATATATAAAGTTGAAAGTCTATAACTTTTTTCAACCTGATATGTGGGAGAATGACGGTGTATTCAAAATGTCGTGTACCACGTTTCCCACTTGACAAGTGGGACACGACATTTTGGAGACACCCGGATAATGATTTAGAAACTTTAGCTCAGACTAGAGTGTAGGTTCCCAACCGTCGGCCCGCGTAGTTTTTGTCGGTTGTATATGTATTGTATAATATATATTTGTTTTGTTATTGGTCTGTCGGTGTTGGTTAGATGCCAGACACTTGTTGACAACAGATAAGGATAGGATAGGATTTACATATTTATCCCGGGGGAGAGGAAAGCCGATAAGACGGCTTATCCATATGGCGAACCACGGCCTCTCGTCCGGTTACCATTCCAAGTCGGGTATGGGATTAGTTTTTTACTGTATTTTATTTTTTTTTTTCGGAAGCATGGACTTGGTGGTGGAGGAAGCCGTAACCGACCAGCGGTTACGTGAACCACCTAACGACGGCGAGGAGTCCAGCAATCCTCTCGCACATAACCATCCCTGCATGGGATTCGAACCTGCGAACCCACGCAGAGTAATTAGATGTGCGGTGGCGAGCGTATTCCTAACGCTTAGCCCGTTGAGCCACACCGCAGCGCCAGATCCTGGTTTTCAGTGTTGTGAATACTGGCAGTATGGAACAACTTTCCAATTTCGAGAAGCTCGCTACTAGACTTGGTATTTATAGTTTATTTATACCAGTGGTCGGCAACCTTCTTCAAGTGACGGACCGGTGAAACCTGACCATAATTTTGGCGGACCACTTTTATACGAACAAACATAGATACAGTTAAATGCATATTACGAGTAAAAAAATTCATTTGGCATATTCGAAAACAAAAGTGATGCTATATTTAATCGAGATCTGCATTTGTTTGCTGCCCATTGACTGTTCCCCATTGGAAGACATGGTCGATAGTGATACACGTAACATGTTACAGTGGCGTAGCAAGACTCTCGTGGGCCCCCCCGCAAAAATATTTTGTGAAAATGACCCTAAAAACTCTCGGACATAAGCTAAAACAACGCTTTTTTTATTTCGTAAAAAAGCATAACATGTCGCTATAAAAAGGCAATGGTAACCTAAAATTTGCCGTTTATCTTGGTTACTTTAATTTTTTCACATGTTCTTCCTCTTCTGCCCCTTTTCTGCGTTTCTGTGCGCCACTGAGAGGTTTTGCTTTCGACATCATTCTGACAGCCTTCGTAATTTTGTCGGTGCGATCAAACCACAAGACGCCGAAAATCGACGACTCCTTGGCATTGTTACGTAACAAAACAATTTGAGCAGACCTAACATCAACGTTACAAGATGTGCATTACTTGTTTTGCGTTGCAGCTTTTGGTTTGCGGCTTAAATTTCTAAATTCTAACCGCTTGGGCCCCTTTGCGCTGTGGGCCCTCCCGCGACCGCGGGGGTGGATGCTACGCCACTGGTTGCTTACGTCCTGCCTATTTCGGTGTTGACAAGACCATCCCATCGTTCAAAGAAGTTTCTAAGGATTCATTGCCTCATTTGAGAGCTTAGTATGACAAAGATCGCAAACTGGACAAATTTCGTTGCTGTCACGTACGGTTACAAATCCAACAGTCACGTTGTTAGCGAGAATCATCATTTTGTTTAAGCGTATATATTTACGGTTTAAGACATCTTATTTAGACTGATGCGGAACTTTCTCACGCAGAGGCAAAATTGATGCAGCATTATTGCGGCATATTGACGTAAAAATTATTTACGAAGTCAGACATGCTGCTCAGATGCATTGTATTTGTCTGTTTTGCTATTGGGTGATGTTTTTTTAGCTGTGGTTGTTAAATTGTTGGGGTGTTATTTGAGCCTTGTCGGTTTTTGTGTCAACCTTCTGCGGACCGGTAGTAACCTTTCCGCGGGCCTGCAATGGGCCGCGGCCCGGTGGTTGCCGATCACTGGTTTATACGGTCCATCTGCTAAACCGGACCTCACCCGGTGAATAACATAAATAACTATCTGTCGCGATCTCCTCAATTTGGATGCGATGCATATTAGAACTGGCAATTGTCTTACATCGGCAAAATACCATCGGTGAAGTAGCAAATCAAAAAGTCTAACTAACAGTTGGAAAAATTGTTATTTTCATATTACAGTAGTTTGAAGTAAATTATTTCATTTACAATTAGATACATAGTTTATTTTTGTTAATTCGTGTTAATGCAACTCACGTAAGGAGATATTAACATTTTTTTTAAATGATAGAACCTTTTGCTAGTGAGTTCGATACAAAAGAGAATCCGTCTGACTCCCAGCGTTAGTTATACCCAACCGCGCGCGTCGAAAAACTAGGTTTAAAAAGCCCCAAAAAAATTCTTTTTTGTTTTGATATCCCAGCCCTATATTTGTAAATTGAATAACCAAACACCAGCGATTTTATGAAAATTATCACTTTTAGAATTAAGGCGGAAGCAAGCTTTCTGCACCGTGTTTGCATCAAATGGCATACCCAATTTTACTATGATATTCAAGACCTCAGCGTGTACTTCAAATCAGAATATATATAATAAATAAGATGTTTGAATGAATCTTTGGGTAGAATTTGTTCACGAAAAACGAATCAAAAATTAATTATAATCGCGCAGTTTACCACACATTTTGCTTTTGTTTTTGGTAAGTACGAAAATACAAATAAAAAAATACATATAATCGATCAGTTTACCACACATTTTGTGTAAATTGCAGCGGTATTTTACAATAGTAATGCTAAGGTAAGTCGAGGCGCCAATGAGTTACGTTGAACAAAATTAAATTCCTGTACGTTACGGCATTTTAAATGCTGGTACCGGTCATGGATTTGAATATTTTACGCGATAGAAAATCATCCTAGCAAAAGCCGATACTTCTAACTATTATTATCCAACTTTTTGGGGGTCATGGTAACAATAACGGCTTAACATAATTTTCACTTTTTGGACGTAATGGAAATGAATGCATAAAAAAGAAGACATGCAAGGGAATGGCCGCAATGCCCATCACGCAACCGTGCAAATTTTCCCAACCAAATGCGGGGCACACTCGCACAGAAGATAACAAACAATCAAAGTGCCGATTATATTTCATCGACATTATAATACGTGAAAACGCGCAGAAAATCCGTTGAAGATTTCCGCCGAAACACCTAGCTGACAACGAAAAGTTACTATCATTCGGAGTTATTCGAAAATTTACCGAAAATATATTCGATTCGTTTTGGACAATACCGCCTCGATTTATTTTAGCATCTAAAAAAACGATATTAAAGGTGGTCCCGCAAAGTAACACTCTCCTTGAAAGTGGGCCGCGATATAAAAAGGTTGAGAAGCGCTGAAATTTTGTGCACGATATTCGATATTCTTATACACACTAACAACGATATTCAAATGTCGTGATATTCGAATATTAAAATCGAATTGGACATCCCCGGTGTCAATATATTTGGGCATTGCTCTCTTGTTTGTGTCATTCTATTACAATTACGGGATGGTTATTATAGTTGGTGTTAAAGTTATTTCTGTTTTACTGCGCTCCTTCCGCTGTTCTTGTAATAAATTTATTTGATGTATGTTAGATAAGTTCTGCTATCTATTCTAGATGCCTGCGATGGATTAAGATCAGTAGAGGCTCGTTTCTCTTCTCATGTAACGCGACGGTGGCTATGTTTTCCAGGGAACGAGGATCAAAAACCAAACGAAGTTCCAAGGTCTTCTGTCAAATGCTTTTATGATTTTGTTATCAGTTATTATTTATGTCTTTTTTTATCGCCTTTATGCTGACTATGGCATGGAGTCGAACCAAATAGACAAAACGTTTATTTCGTCGTGCAAGAAATAGCAACAAAAATTTACAACAGATAAAAAATTATGCATTACAGTAACGGATTTCATTGCAATTGACAGAAAGTCGCGAAGGACCAGAAATGGTCATCATAAGTCAGCGACACCTAGATTTAAGACGAGTCAAAAGTAAAAATTGCCATAAAAGGAAGCAATGGATAATAAGAGAAATTTAGTCATACAAATAAACAGGGAATGATATATATAAATCTTCATATACGGTAGCATTTGTGAGAAAGAAAAAAAAATTTAATTCGGGAAAATTCATTTAGTACATTTAAGTTTTAAAATTAGTTCACCACATTATATGATTTACACCTGAATGACATTACTTACGACCGAGCGCATCCAAACTTATAAAATCAAATAGCCAGGCAATTAAGAATGTTATCATCGTGGACCGTGGTCGTTGAACAGAAACATGCTCCCTGTGCCCTACCCATTGCCGAGCTAACCACAGGCGGCTTGAAAAGATTAGTAATTAAACCAGTGTATTACAACCCCTAGGCCACGGACCCAAATGAGTCTGTAGACATATTGGATACATTGATCATTTTTTATAAAAATAAACAATAATATTAAAAGTAATTAATATAAATAACAACAATAAGAATCGCATTTCTCTTAATTTCTATCGTATCAGTTTGCAAAACCTCCATCATTTGTTTACAACAATTGACCTTCTTGAGTGCGCGCTGCTATTGTGCAATAACATAGGTTTATTCATGTACGTTTTACTGATCATCCCAATTTATCTCACATTATTATGTCCGCAGATTGCCGTGATATTTTATTGTAATGGTTTTATTTTGTCGTAAGTCGACGCAACCGCGAATTACGTTGGGTACAATTAAATTATTGAAGAACGACATTTTGAATTCTGGTAGTTGTCATGAATTGAATATCACGCGACAGAAAAAGTCATTGAACGCCGAAAACGTTTGATCGCAGCGACCTTTTCAGAAGCCATTGCATGGGAATTCCCGATTCCAGCATCTTGTGTCTCAGAGCACCAAACTGTAGTGAACCTTGAACTCCAGAAAGTTGATAATTGGCTCAGAGCAAATAAATTATCCCCGAATTATTCCAAAACAAAATCTATGTTGTTCTATATATAATATAAAACACCTTGTTACCAATTTTAGAGTAGGCGTTGGCAAATGGCAATAATACAATTTAACAAACTAAAATCATTAAATATTTGAGAGTCACAATTAATTGGGAAATGAGTTGGAAACCACATACAGCCCAGTTATTCAAGAAATTATCGCAAACTCTTGGAATATTTTACAGATTAAGGCACTCCAAAACACTTAATTAGTATATATATTTCAGTTTATTTTACTCTCGTTTACAATATGGCTTACTTAGTTGGGGTTCAGCATCAAGGTCTTCCTTACAGTCAATACAAATTCTGCGCAAGTTTTAGGATGAATGGCATTCGCAGAGAAAAGTCGTGTAACTAATTTGCAGCTTAACTATCAGTATGAAATCCTACAGCTGTCGGATATAGTGCTTAGTCTTTAAGGACTATTTCACCCCATTACAAAAAGCACCGTACAAGGTCTCAAATAAACGAAGATTATTTTACTCCGCAAGTGTCCACTGAGGTGAAAGAACGTCTTTGAAGTATATGAGTGTATAGGCTTGGGGCAATGTTCCATCTGAAACCCAATAAAGTTATCCGCATGTTTTCAATAGGAAACTGAAATTTTTTTCCACTGAAAAAGGCTTACCCAAATTTGTCTACTTAATTAATACTTTAATTATATTAATATGCTTTTATAGTAAATGTGCCGAACCTTGTATTATAATACTATAAATTCAACTGCTTCGCATATTAAAACTGTATATTGAACGTCTTAATCCTCTTCCAACTTTTGTTATAAGTATAATTGAATGGTTTTTTTTTCGTCTTTTTTGACACATAACGATGTTTATTATTATTGTTTAATTCGAAAGCCATTGATAATAATACCTCCTATCTTTTTAATATTGTTAATCTGATTGCCTCGTTATTTTTCTCTTATATTTGAGTCGGTAGCTACTTGTCCAACAATATTTAATTCCAAAAACTAAATTAACAACCTATTATAAATATTTGTAAAATTTGAACTAAGCTCTTGATAATTGTCGAGACTCCAAAACTTCACGTGCCCAATTAACATCACGACTTGCATTATTAACTTTAATATATTTTATTGCTGCCTCAGTATATATTTACGCTACTATTTAGATGTACTGGTATAAGCGTTGGATTTCACTTTAGCGCCACTGGTGCACATCTGGGGACAATGAATGAATCTGAGGACGCTCGTTGTTGCCAGTTTATTATATTTTATCTTTTGTTAAAATCAACCAAATAAGAAATATTAGTTAAGTATGAATTGTGTATATTAAAGTTACATTTAGAATTGTGACATTAATAATATTGAATTTCAAAGAACTGAGGAAATAGATAAATTATATATTTTCATTGATCTCTTTGATCATAATATGTATTCGAAGTTGGCAACATTATGTATCAATATTATTTTCGTTTTTCCCGCGTTACGATTTCCCGTTTAGAGATTCCGCTCTGGCGACAGTCCAGTCAGCTGTGCTTATTCCGCCGCTTTCCTTTCCAGTTTATTTTAAAGTTGTTGTTCTCATTTCACAAGCCTTGATATTGAAACGACGCATGCAATTGAACGATGGCTAAAGTTCAAATTGTGAACGTGGAGGTATTAGATAATCCATCGTTGTTTTTCAATCCTTTCCAATTTCAAATAACTTTCGATTGCATTGAAAATCTTTCTGATGGTGAGTATAAAACGTAGGTCTAATGTTTGATATTACTGTACCATGTACAGATGGATAACAATATTATTATTGCAAATGGCTGTATGATCTCGCTCTACTGCCAAATTGTCAATAACATATGGCTGTATGGTATCAGTCGATGATTGGCAAGTTAGCGCACCTTGCAACCCTCAGACAATGTTTAACTCAAAATTTTGTGCATGCAGTCCAGGGATTGCTGAACTCGTTTTGTCATGGCTTTTGCAGGGTAGTAGGATAAGTTTTAAAAGACTCCTAGTGCTGTAGTGCAATAAGTCACTAGCACTACGGTACTATACAAATATTTTCTGCTTTCTATCACTGTTTGATGGTTTTGAAATTACCTGTTACGTCTGAACATATACTGCAGTACTGGCAGACTGGTATAAGAGGATAAGCTCCAACAAAAAAGTAGCCGGGAATTATTAAACAGGCTGCTCGGAGTGAAAGCTTCCTGATATATTTTCTTAATATTTCTATTCATAGATTTGGAGTGGAAAATCATATATGTGGGATCTGCTGAAAGTGAACAACATGACCAAGAGTTGGATTCTGTGCTAGTTGGTCCAGTCCCTAGCGGACGGCATAAGTTTGTTTTCCAGGTTTGCTATATATGTTATATACTAATATGATCGCTAGGTGAAATTAAAACATCCATCCACTAAAGAACATTGCCACATGTGAAGAGAAATGTCAATTTGAGCTAGTTTATAGAACTATTAAAATGTTACTTACTACTATTATATGGTTACTGAATTAGGGAGCTACCTTTTGCTAACATTAACTAATTTTTACCAGGCCGATCCTCCAAAAACTGAATTGATACCAGTGCAGGATGCTGTGGGTGTGACGGTTGTAATAATAACATGTACTTATCACACTAAGGAATTTATTCGAGTTGGTTACTACGTAAACAATGAATATGATGACTTGGAGCTCCGAGAAAATCCCCCTGAGAGCCCAGACTTTAGCAAGGTAAGATTTCATCAACGGTCGTTGACGACATTCTGAGCATTGTTTCTCACTGTATATTCGAACAACGCTAATGAGTAATATGCCATATTTCAATAGTAATAAATATATATTTTTTCTTTCGCCAGCTCACAAGGAATATACTAGACAGCAAGCCCAGAGTAACAAGATTTAAAATAAACTGGGACAATAATGATGAAGAACTTGTCGCTGATGAGAATATTCCTCCGGATACAGACTTTGCTAACAGTTTAAATCACGATAATTCATCTGCATTATCGAGCTGCAATTCCAAAGCACCATTCGGACAGATATCAGGCAATGTGGCTGGCGAAGTTACGAGTAATGACAAATTTTGTAATCCCCCGTATGAAAATAGTACGGACTCCATGGACATGCGGATGTTTGTAGAATGAATCAAGTATATTGCACATTATTCCTTTCAATCGGGAGGTCGCTGCATGAAGAATCTAGATGGAGGATCATTTTGCGACCGCATGGACAAGAATGTGATGAATGTAGTCAAACTCGTATGTCCTGTCAATTTCTATGTCCGTTATCCGCAAGCCCGACACACCCTGTATAATAATTAGTTTTGATATATTAACGATTTTCTATTTTTCTTTTGAAAGCACAAGATACTGTTGTAATAAAGTTACCATTCATTAGTCGCTCTGCTATTTCGTAACAGGACTTGTGTATTGGCAGTAATTGCAAAGTTTATTATTTACTGTTGCACATACCAGTAATCCTGGTGTTATAGGAAGTAGATCAAAATCGACCGAGGTCGAACACTTTGGTTCCAATTTCTTCAAATTAAATCCAGATATTCCCTTCCACAAAATATTTGTTTGATTCTCAAACGATACTGATAAATTTTTTGGTCTTTCACTGGGAATAGAAGTAAAACATCAGATATAAAAACTAGCTCAGGAGGCTATTATCCTCAGTAGTAACAAATTTGTTATGTTGTTATAACAAATTTTGATATTACTGACTATATCATTGCGACAAATGATGAAAAGTTCGTTATTGAAGTCAATTTTCACTGAACAACAACGGTGTTTTGGATATAAAGAACCAAAGAATGCAATTTTGACTTAGGATCTGTAATACCTCTTGGTGGTTCATCTATGACTATATGTGATGATCATATTGAAAATTAACATAACATACAGTAAATATGTCCAGTCGTGTGTAATTTTATAATAACAATTACAACATCAACTTACCTGCAATTAGTTACTTGACATGACATTTTGAATGAATCCATTGCCACAACTTCACTTGGCACACTCTTCACATCTATCCTTATGTCAGAGTGGCTAATAGGCTGAAATGAAATCAGCATGTGAAGAATGAGACATATGTTATTTTACACCAAAATAGGAGGCTCCTTTTCTGAACTTGTTGTACCGTGGATTTGATTAAATATATCTCTTTTTTATTATTAATATTTAAAATTGAGGAAATAGCTAGGAGTTGTAAAAGATGGTGCATCGACCAGCACAGCTTAAAGAAAACTGCTCTTGGTCCTCCTAACCATGTATTATCGACTGAGCATTCTCACTTTCTAATTATTCATAAAACTTCCTAAATTTGTTTTGTACATGTTCAACAAATCTCACCGGTCTTTGAAGTTGACTAGTTTGAAGTCTTCCTCTTTCGCCAAGTGCAGTCTTCCATACAATGTCAAGCTTGCCAATCGCTGATGGTGCCTTGTCAAAAGCTTTGGATATGCTACCAGGTTTCATAATGAGTTGATATAAATATTGCCTTGTGTCCTTCGGCTTGAGGTATGGTTGACTCTCATAGGTGCTGAAATATATGATAATTGCCATGTTGCAAGGGATTTTTAGAAGCGAGGTGATTAATTCAACTCTTCATAAGTATTCAATAATGAAAATATTGGGATTGAGGAAAAAACTTTTACCGAACCCTATAAAACACAGGGAACCATGACATGTTTTATGTTCCCCAGCTGAAAAGCACTGTGATATACATAATTTACATATCACATCAAATAAGCCCAGAAAGTTGTTGGCACAGAAAAAAAAATCTTACCTTTGATCGTCAATGGTGTTGAGAGGCATTGTAGTATAAAGAGATGATGGTTCAAAACTAACTTTCTCAATACACATTGCACTGTTTGTAATGTTCTGGATTTGAGCTTCAAGGAAAACTTCATGAGGCTAGCAATAAAATTTCAATAACAATATCAGTTTTAATCTTGGTGAATTTTCTGTAATAGCTCAAATTCTTTTTATAGTACCAATGGAAGTTTTGGACATAATTAATCACTTTTAATTGAACAATATACACATCACTTCTGCTATATTTTTATGAAACTAATATAAAAATATTATATTCAAACCTCAGTATTATAAAATTTTGTTTTGACATCCAATGGCTTCAATACTTGAAACTTGAAGAATTTTCGGAAAAAATTTTGCACACCTGCATTTTTATATGAAACACTGCAAACCAATCTGAAATAAATAGGATTTCATAATTCATCAGCATCAAATGATGTGTTTCGTTTAAATTCTTTTTCCATCTCTGTATATATTTCCTTTTTTGTACAAAAAAACAATCAACTATAGTACCAGAATCTCAGCAAATCCGTGAAATAAACTAAGTGTGTGTGGTATTTCAATATAGGGAATTAAATTCACAAAATTCCAGTACATGTGAGTTCCAAGCTCCTTTACTTCATGTCTCATGACATCATCAATGGAATTTTCAGGCGATAAAACGTCTCGTGAGGCAGGCTGCGTTAAGCTAATTCTCTGCGAGCCAGTTTGCAGATCTGCCTATAAAAAAACAACGATCAATTTGAATATTATCACAATTCAAATATTACTGAACAATGAACATCTTCGGAAAAATTCAAAACTATTGCCTTGAATTTTTGTAGTAAAGGGAGTACTTTAATTGAGGCAATATTATAATTCAGGTGAATTTTTTTGCTGCATACAATTCTCAAGGCAGATGGTTACTCCCTTTATTAATATATGAAGCCCTTAGGGTTATAAATGTATAATATATAAAAAACCTTGACAACGACATCTGTTGCTTCCTGTGTACTATCATTATGTACACTGATGTAACTGACGAATGTTTCACCCAGAAAAATATTTCCAAAGCTTTGTGGAAGTGACAACAGTTGTTCTGAAACAAAATTGCACTTGATGTGAATAATAGTTGACATTAAATAAATTTGCCTGGACGAAGCAAATGCACATCTACACAATGAGCCACTGACTGCCAAGAGTAAATAATATTGTTGACTGGCCTTTAAACAATGTACTATGCAACAAGAAAGATATTCCAGGGAGGAAGAAATAAATTTGCATAGAATATCAAATCAAGCATGCTTACCTGTGCATAATCCAGATCCCAAATCTCCAATCTTGTTTGATGAATTTGTATCTTCAACATGTGATAGTGAGATAGGCATCAACATTGAAGGTTTTGTCAACCTCATAACTGAAACATAACAAAATTTGACACATGATGAATTTCATAACAATAAATGAAAAATAGATAATAAAATGTAGCCACCTGAATTGGCTACTTTTTCTCAACTGTAAAGCCAACCCATGAGTGCCGCAAAACATGTCACATATTAGTTACTTAGAGATAATGAAGCTGAATACCTCGTCCAAAAGAAACAAATTTTGCACACAATACCAGAATATTATAAGTTTATACACGGCAAGTAAAAAAAGATCAGAAACCCTCTAGCTGGTTAAATTTCAAGAGATTGTGAGATTACACAGCTTATTTCTGTAGTTGGAGAAGCATTGAAAATTTTGTATTGATTGAAGGATTAAAGAAAGAATGCTTATATAGCTGTACAACTGGCGGCGGTGTGGCTCAACGGGCTAAGCGCTAGGAATCACTCGCCACCGCACCTCTAATTACAGAATTACTCTGCGTGGGTTCGCAGGTTCGAATCCCATGCGGGGATGTTTATGTGCGAGAGGATTGCTGGACTCCTCGCCGTCGTTGGGTGGTTCACATAACCGCTGGTCGGTTACGGCTACCTCCACCAGCAAGTCCATGCTTCCGAAAACGAACAATATAACTAATCCCATACCAGACTTGGAATGGTAACCGGACGAGAGGCCATGGTTCGCCATATGGATAAGCCGTCTTATCGGCGTTCCTCTTCCCCGAGATAAATATGTAAACCCTAACTGTATATTGGGTAACACTTTCGCTGTTGGATGTTTATGAGACTGCTAGTCATGTATGGCTGTACAGGTAAACTCGAGTATGATTAGATCACATATTGCTGTATTGGTTGACTTATGTACCAAATTATCCCCTGCACGGGATTCGAAACTGTAAACTCATGCATGATAATCTGAGGTGTAGTGGCAAAAAGTGTTGCGGTGCACCACACCGCTGTTCGAGTCAGCAAGTAGACTAGACAAGTTCTACTGCAGTACTGTGTTTCTTATCCTCCTTGCCGAGGCAGCAACAATGCCCTTCTGTCAGTGGAAAGTAACGTGTAACAGTATCTAAACATTTTTGACTACCGATTCATAAAACCAGAAAAGTTCAGTCAACATTACCTCTCAGTGCCAGAATGTGTTCTTTATCCATTGCAACTTATCTGAGATAGGCTATCTCCCATCGGCTAAACGATCTGATTCCAAGTTTGCTACCAAACTGCACACCTTAGAATGAATCAGAGATGGAATTTACCACAGCCAATATGCTGATAAAACACTCAATTTTTTTTTTTTTTTATAGATAAAATAATAATATAAATCATAACATACAGATGAGACAGTATAAATTCCATAACAAATATTGATCACTTGTATCCATATTGTAGCATACCGGTATCCATTGTAAATCCCATTTGTTGTCATCATCAATTATATGTTCCATGATGCCATTTACCATTATTTTAATTAATGCATGAAAAAGAAAATCTTAAGAATTAGTTCCACTTCATTACGATAAACACTTCTAGTCATATTTATATATATTTGCATAATAAATCAAGTTCTTCACAATAATTAGGTAAATTTCTCAGTCCTGTAGTCGTTCTATATTTCTCCTACACTTTATTGAATTTCTTATATTATTGACTACATTATTCACTCTTGGCATTACATTTTCAAAAATCACTCAATTTAACACTCACTCTATTTTATTATTATATAAAACACTCAATTTAACAGAAAGTTGGACTGCTTGGGCCTTCGACATCGATAGTTGGACAACAATCATCTATGGCCACTAGCTATGAACAATTTTTATTTATTAGTTTTTATTAATTATTTTATCATATGTTAGTCGTTGTCTGTTATGCTGATTATAGAGTCGAAATAAACCTATACTTATTATCAGAAGTCTTTCACTTTCAAAAACGGGGTTGATTGAAATCATAATAGAAATGTAGTGAGGCACAAATAAAAATCAGTAGAACATCATATTGTTTTCACGAGTAATCTATATAAGTTAGGCGTTGGGGATATGTTCGCCACCGCGTGGGTACGAATCCTGCGGAGGATAATTATGTGCGAGAGGATTGCTAGTTCACGTAACCTTCCTACAACTCCCTCCGCCATCAAGTTCATGCATTTGCAACAAATATATGACTAACCAATTCCATACTCGACATAGACTGGTAACCAGACAAGAGGCAGTGATTCGCCATATGATTCAGCCGTCTTTAATATGTAAATACTATCCTATCCTACTAGGGTGGAATCCAGATGAAAGCAATTAACAGCATATTCACATGTGCGAAAAAAGTAACGAACATGACAGTCAAGAATGTAGCTTGATTAAAAATCTGAGCAAGTGATTTTCATTATTAAAATTCCTGTTAGAACAAGAGTCCAATTTATCTAATAGGGAATTAAATATTGACGCGAGACTTGAAGCAGTTTATTGTATGTTTTTAAGTTTGTATGTTGGTTTGATGACAGCATATTTGCACCCGTAAACTGCACCCATGACGCACCTGTATTTATATATATTTGCATCTATGAATATTTGCACCCACGTACAATTGCACTAGCGAACATTAGCACCCTCGAACAATTTCATTTATGGACATTTCCACGCATAGACATTTGTAATTGTATCCATGTATAGTTGCACCTGTGCTCATTTTCACCTTTGGATATTTGCACCCGCAGCCATTTTCACGCGCGATTATTCTTGTTTTAGGCAAAGTTATATTTTCTCATTATTAAATATATTTATTAGGAATTAAGACAGATTACATATTGTAATTGCACTCATGGCTACTTTCACAATCTTTTTTCACTGTCACCACGCGTTATAATTCTATCGATACTAAAATATATTGACACGAAAGCAAAAAACGTAATACGGGTATGCAATCTGCCACAATAGACTACGCCACTACGGTACCTGACCACTAAAGAGAAAGCGGATCCGTCACGAGGCAATTTTAAATCCCATAGAGCGCACAGTGAATTTAGGACTAAATAAAAGTAAAAGCCTTCTAGAAAAACATACAACCTTTAACCACCAAAAATTTCAAAAGCACATGGCCCGTAAATGAGAAAAGCGATACTTGCATTTGTCATTTCCTACCCCCCTTGCCTACGTCATTCAAAGAAATATGTCACCGCGACCTCAAAACCACGTCAATACGAGAAGGATATCTTGCTGGCTAGTGAGTTCATTGTCGCAGACGCCAGTGAGCGCGATCGTCGCTATACTTTGACAAGCTCTATTACGTGATTGTGACGTACATATTGTCAAAAAACGGACGGCTTATCGAGTGAACCTATTAAACAAACATCCGGCGTTTTTCTTATCATTTGAAATGAATAATTTTATTATCACCAAAAAAGGAACTTTGCCTCGAATTTCAGTTATTAAAATTTATAAAGTATTTGGTTTTTACAGCAAAAAGCTCAACGTACTTGAATTGTATTTTCTATATACCAATTGTCTTTTAAACTGTCAACTGATCAGTGTTGAAGAGACCCAAGTCAGTGAGTCATTCACGGTTGCCTATGAAAGCCACTATAATTTGTTAACTCGAAAGAGCAGCGATTCGGTATGAGGCTCAGGAGTCTATTTAGTGAATAGACTTGATGTAAAACTGAATTTTTAAAACTTGTTGGGACTCTGACCTCACTCGAGACTCCAATGGCCCTTGAGTGGCGAAACACGACTCGGAGATTGTGGACTTGTACCGGACACTGGAATTGACTCAAGCTTAACTAAACGTTGGGACCCATTTGATTTCAGCAATAATTTAACTACCATGAACAAATTTTATTGTATATCATTTTAATTTTAATCGACACAAAAAATAACTTGTTTTAAAATTCTGAATCCCATCACTAATCCTCTTCCACTTTTGCCTATGGCAGTTATCTTCTTTTAACGAAAAACCGCGAGCGCATTACATCAGATTTACGGTAGCGTCTGATTAGTTGGCCACAAATAAAGTCATTACTTCAGAGTTAGCGTATTGCACAAGAGAAGCGTCAATAAGGGGAAAAACGTAGAGGAAGGTGGGCCTAGGCCAGGGGTGGGCAACCTTTTAAAACAAAAATACACAATAATAAACCTTCTAAACATGTAAGCTACGGACAGATTCACTATTCGGGAAAATATCAGCCCGGCAAATAGATTTGATCACTTTTCTTATTCTATATAAGTGAGATTTCTGCTGCTGCATTACCGTTGCTAAAGATTTACATTGGAATTATATTTTGTAACTTTCAAAGAAATATACGAGAGACTACTGGTTATATTTCTTTCGAAATAAATTTATTTCAGTAAGTTAGCAAATAACTCTAACCAACATGAGCTGTACAACTTCATAAATCAATCAGAAATGAAGAAAAATGGTGTCACAGACTATATATATAACTATATATTACGTAACAATGAACCACCAATGAATGCTGTGTCCCATCACAATTCATCAAGAGCTAACTCATTTGTTACGTCATAATATATTTCTTTGTAGCTATATGTCATGAAAAGACAAAAAGAGTTTAAAATTTTAAATGAATAACAGATTGTTAACAAACGATAATGAATAAACAAACACCGAGTTTCATCAGATAAATCAGAGCCTCGAAACTTTTTATCTGAAAGAGAATGATCTCGTTTCTGAGGCTTCGCTCGCGTGCCGAATAAATGGGTTGCCCACCCCTGGCCTAGGCCCCAGGGGCACAGTGGAAAATCAGCTCTCACACTCATACTATATCCGGAATCCGGTCTGCGGTTGGATGTTTGAATCCGCCCTTCTGTTAGTTACAACGTCTCCGCAAATGGACAACGGCCTTGTGCAGGGGTTCCCAACCTTTTTATCTCAATTTCCCACTTCCAATTAGGCTGAGTTGGTATTTCCCATTAGATATGGACTTGTTTTAAAAAGACTAATTTCCTTGTCAATAATAATTGGTATGTCTTTCTATAATAAAGGCTTGCAATTGGTGTAGAGGTTGAAATCTCGTGAAAATATTTATTCCGCCGTCTAGCATCCCAAGACAGTGACGATCCGTTTAAAGAAAATCAGTGTTATCTATCGAATAGAGAAATTCAACGCTTAAAATTACAAAAAACGCATCAAAGTTTACATTACATTACACCGTTCATATCAATTCTGCTGTTTTTTTTATATGGTAGACCGGAAGTCTATCTTTGAAAATTCGCATTGCTATTGGACAAGGAGATCCGTTCATTTTTGGCGCGCAGACTTACTCGGCAGAATACCATCACACTCCACGAGACAAAGTTTTATTTATGTCCCACCGATGTTATGGAATTTTTGGTTCTTGCTATTCAGAGGACATCTATATTTAGATAAGCCATTACCTTTTATTAACAATTTGGCAGAATGGGGGGACGGGTCAAATATTTGTTCGCCTACCCAATACTTCTGAGACATTTGAATAAAAACTGTTCTTTTTTGCGCCTCTGCGACGAAAATCTTCTTGCGTAATGTTCAAAGCTATTGGTGCTCGTTTGAGGCATGCCTTCGAGGTTGTTATCGGCCGACCAAAGATCAAAATGAGTTGCGTAGCACGATCAGAATATCATGTCCAACAACGTGATATTTTACTAAAGTTTTGATTAATTGAATAGGAATCTTTTTCCGCTTCATGGCATATGTTGTGATTTTCATTGTGTAATATTTAATAATTGTGTTGTTGTGCGTACATTTTGAGAGGAGCATTAAATTTCCCACCTGCAACCTCCAAATTTCCCACTAGTGGGAAATTTCCCACCGGTTGGGAACCACTGTTGTAGAGCGACGCAAGCTATGAAGTGAAATTGGTTTTAGCGGGTTGAAAGTTTGAAACTAAAATTTCACTTTTCCAGTTTTTTCTCTTTTCTGCTATAGCCTTTTCAATATGAAAAACCACCGTCTGATATTTTTCAGATTTAGTCCACTGTACAATAATATTCATAACGTTGACGAGTGAATGTTCGTTACTAATCTCGCCGTGGGACAGTCTGAAAATATTTGTTTCCTATGGGGAACAATAGCCGGGGTTCACTGGGACATGTTTACGGAATTCTTTGAAAAAAATATTTTGGTTGAACATTGATTACAAAAATATTAAATATCGAAATTTGAAGTCCCCCTGTTCTTCGGACGATTATTTACTTATTTTTAAGGGCATACTTCGTTGAATTGAACAGAATGTGCGCCAGGGTTTGTCCGAATGTGCCCAACAAGGTGAAAAGGTGGGACGCTTGACAAAGGTTTTTCAAGGCATGTTGGTGGTAGGATGTGTGTCTCAAGGAAATTTCTTAGTCGCCGAATAAAAACCACATTCACCACGCTCTGTATTAGTCCAGCAAAGTGAAATGAATGTGTAGTAGAATAAACGGCTCAAAATCTGCAACAACAAAAAATGTCCCAACCTTTCAAACTTTTCCCTACATAAGCATAAAACGAGCAACGATCTTGACTTGGTGTAAGCAAGCTTTATGTCGAGCAAGTTGTTTGATCTATTTTTCCCACGTGTTATTTTTACGTCGAAATGATGTCAACTGTTACTTGCTGTTTTTCATTTGGTTAGCGATTTTGACTATACTAGGTTGATGAATGAAAATCTGAGTTCGCATTCATTACAAGTCATAACAATGGGATGTCCGTCTCTCGGCGTCAAATATCAATAAAATATATTTTGCTGCGAATGTACAAGGAATGTTGGTCGGTGCAATCTAAATGAAGGTGCTAATATCTCTTGGTGAAAATATCGGTTGTGCAGAAGTATGCAGGCGCAAACATACGTGGGTGCAGAGTTAATGAAACCGCTGATGGTACCGTTCAGTAATTCTAAGAAAGTCCCTAATTCAAACAACTTGACATTGTTAATTTTGAGTATTAGTCGTTATCTTCACGTGTTTTGAATTGAAATCACTAAATTTGGATCACTTCTTGAAAACATAGTACCAGAACGGTCTCATGATCAAAGATATATTTGTTGTGTTTACAATGGTGAAAATTCCCGCCTGTTTTATATCTAAGTGTTTCACATCTTCAAATTTTATAAAGTAAAATACACCCTCTTAGCCTCCTAACAGGCCGAATGTTAATCTCATGTAATTTGCAGTTCGCGATGTTGGTTGATTAACTGCCAAAGCTTTTTAAAATATTCTTTTAAATTTTGCATGTTATTTTTTTACTGGATGGAAAAAATAAACTTGACCATGACTATCGCTTGGTTTTTGCGCTTTCGCCTACGTAAACCCTATGACCTATCCTATATGGTTGTTTTAGAAGAAATCGGTGCATAGGGGAACATTTAGTTTTAAGTGATCATAGTTTTTTTGTGCTTCTGTCTTTATCAAATATTTATATTATCTTTCCCACGGCATAGCTCCACATATTAAGCTCCCACCTATAACCCACCCCAAATGCGGGAGACAACTGTTCAAATCCAAGGGCTTGCTACTTAGATTTTGTAATGTCATAAAGCTTAGACGCCTACGAAAGGGAGAGATTGGTAAGTCTACATCGTCGAACTTGCCAAATAGGCAGTTTCTATAGTTGACAGAACCGCCCGATCAGTGAAACGGATCTGACTTGGTCATGGAAAAGCAATTAGCAAGATCAGCGGCGCGATATGCGATTAACGCCCATATTTTATTTTAACAGCAATCCCTGAGGCGTTCGGCTCCATTACGCATGCATGGCGAATGTTGTTCGCCGTCTCTCCAGGCCATAATGGTGCGCATGCCTGCGCGATCGATCACTTTTGGTCGCACAAGCTATTGTTCACGTCTGAAGTCGGTTTGTTTTCATTTCGTTGGTCCTGAGGTTGCGATGTATTTCGGAAGCGCTTCTCGGACTTTCTTCGTTTGTCATACCCTGCTGGAATCATTCAGCCTTAGTGATAGACCGCGTCACTGATTTTGAGTAAAGCTGACTATAAGACGACAGAGCAGGTTGGTCGTGAATAGGAAATAAGTATTCAAGGCCTACGCAGTATATTTATAACGTATGCTTGAATATCTAGAAATGTGAATAATGTGCTGAGTAATGTAATCCATTTCCTCATTCTTGTGAGTTCAGGTTGGAATAGCTGATAAGACCAGGCAGACGAAAAGGCAATTGATAAAATAGGACATCATTGGCAATTCGCGTGGCTGTCAGAATAATACATTTAGATACGTTTCATTTCCAATATCGTCATGCAATTTCTAAGCAATGCCCCAACGACTGTGACGGGATAGGGTTCACGAATATTATCAATATTCATTTTACAGCACTGGCATGTATGAGAGATGTATGTTTTAGCATAAAAACATTGTGTTGATAGCCTTTATATAGTTGCATATCGATGATAACCGAGACCGCAATTTTTTAACCTCGTCAGTATGGTATACAGGAATTACAGTTTTCGTATTTAATATGGTCGTGGATATTACCTTCGGGTCTCACAGCCAAGGATGGTGCATGGAAAGCTATACAAAATAACGCGGAGGAAATTGTGTTCAGTATTAACACAATAGAACCGACGAGACAACTTCGTTTCCTCAATTTCCGTAAACATTAATACCAATAATAAAGTCAGTCATGTTTTTGTACGTTCTATTTGTGGGACTTTTTGTGCGTATTTAAAAGCTATTATGCTTTTTAATTGGTATAATTGAAAATCTTTTAAATTTAGCTTTAAATTTTGCTGTTATTATTTGCGGAGAACAACGAATACTTCATATTTATGTTACTTGCGCTGAGTTGCGCCCTATATGAAATTCTCGTTTCTGACTTGTTTCTACCGTGTTACCCCGGAAATAAGACCGGGTCTTATTTCAAATTTCTTTCGAAAAATAACACGAGGGCTTATTTTGGGGGGGATGTCTTGTATTTACATTTATTAAAAACAAAGTTACAAAGTATAGAATTACGAGATTTTCAAATATACAAAATGTAAAGACCGATATCCATTTAATAAAAATAACACGTTCTCGACTCTCACACGTTTTAGATTAATTATTTAAAACGTGTAGGAGAGATTTCTTGCTATCGACTAGGTAAAAAAAAAATCTTAAAGGTCTTATTCTAGGAGGAGGGATTATACTAAAATCATTTTCAAATTCAGGTTAGGCCTTATTTTCAGGCTAGGTCTTATTTTCGGGGAAACACGGTAGTTTTTGATTTTTAGAATTGCGTTTCGTTAATTCCGCGGTTTCGAATGATTTTCTTAAACTTATGGCTTTTGTTTCTAATTTTCACAGTGAATGTCAGCTTTTAACTGGTAGGCCTATTGCTTCATGTTCAGCAGTAGTGTTAGTTGAAATATAGTGATATGGAGAAGAACGATAAGCCTTCAACTGAACAACAGCAATTGGCTTGGAGCCAAGAAATTCCAAATTATGGAGACAAACTGCTTAAGCGTTTGGAAGAATTTCGAAAGACTACAATTTTGTACGATGTTCGCGTTCGCGCTGAAGGCGGAGAATTCAATGCTCACAAAATAATTCTAGCTGCTTGTGGCGGAATGTTCAGGTTAGATGATTAAGCAGTTAATTGGTAATTTTCTTGTTCAATGACTATTTATTACATTTACAGCGGAAATAATCGTGTTGTTTACGATGGCCGCAAAGGAATAATTAACATTATTTCGTTAATATAGAGCTTAGAACAGGCGATTATTATATTTCAAGTCTTAAAATGCTCTAATTTGGATACTGGGATAATAAATTGTTGCGAAAGATACACATCTTGAATTTTACACTTCGAATAAATGTGTTGTTCACTTCAAAATTGATTCCTTTGAGGTTTTGTTAACAAACCCGCATATCTGGTTTGTAAACTTGCGCGGATTCCACAAATGAGGTAATTAAAATTCGAGACTGATTAACTTCATGAATTCCACCCGAGATCATTA